>NC_064818.1:25818930-26118930 GCF_023721935.1 Panthera uncia | reverse complement strand
CTCTAATTGTTTATTCTGTTCATGTTCTTACCAAGTATGAAATAGAAATCTGTTATCTTAAAAACTCTAATTTGAAAGAGACATGAAAATAGACTCCTGTTAAGATCATCAAATTCCCAAACTTACTGATAAGATGACTTTTTGGTAAGTCCTAAAACCTTTCTAAAAGATTATACTAAATACATGCTAACTCATCATTTCTATTTAAACAAGAGTGCCAGTTATCATTTAACATTTACAGCTTACAGAATGTTTCCCAGTTGGTGTCTTATTTCACAAAAGCCCTGTTTTGTTTTTTTTTTTTTCTCCTTGATTTTACTAATTAGGGAATTTAACTCAAAGAAGTTCAATAGTTTGTAGATATCATGTCAACTGGAACCAAATCCCAGGTCTTCTGGCACAAACCACTCTCTTTCCAGTACAGCCCAGCAAATTTGGGTAGAATCTTACCATCCCATAAGATCTCATTGCCCTCCTATTGTTACAGCCAGTATAATGGAGTTGATATTATAAGTCCTCTACTAGAAAAATGACTTTTGAAACTGAAAACTATAAACCTAAGTATCAAATCTGCTTAAGTCTCACAAGTTTCAAAATGTCTCAACATTACAATCTTCCGTTAATAACCAAATCATTTTGTTGATTACCATTTGGAAACTACATGGTGATGTCTGGACAGTCATCCCTGGTGGCTTGACAGTCTCCCTGGTGAATCACTTCACCTTGAAGAAATGGAGTATTAATCAGATAGAGTCAGACAGTGTCAGACCTTGTAGGACAACAATCCTGGGTCTCCAAGCACAGAATCCAGAAACCTCAGTCTCTTATCACAATGGCCTCTGTCATATTTCAATCCAGGGAGTATTTTGATATCTAGATTTCCACCCTTCCTCTCATTTACTGTCTGCAGTAGGGGCAGCAGTAGCAAGGGGCTCCCAGGAAGTAAATAGTGCCAGCAGGGTGATGGCTAAAAATGTTTCCCATGCCTACCTGAAGGACAACTGTGGTTTTAGAGAGATTTAGTAGAACAGATTGAAAGAGAGTTTTGCGAGCGGAATGGGTTAGCAAGTGGCTGATCTCCACTAGCATTGCCTTATAATGTACAGATGTGTGAACTTGGGAGTTATATAAGCCTTAATTCAAATCTGGGTTCTACCCATTATTATCCATATGACACTGAACACATTATTTACATTTCTAACTGTTTTCTCATCTGTAAAATTGTGATAATAGTATCTGTTATCTAGATAATACTATCCAGATAATAGTATCTATTTTCTTGTTTTTCTTGAACATTAAACTAGGTACATGAAAAATTTCAGTTCAGTTTCTGGCACATAGGAAGTGCTCAATACATTGTGATTTTTCTAAAAAAAATGAATGTCATGATAAATGTAGATTTGTGTGGTAGTATTATGCTTTGGCTTCCTTTTGAGTAGCTCAAGAAGCTTCATCAAGGCAAGTCTCAGTCTTCTAGTATGAGACTCCTTTGGTTTCTTGGTTTTGTGGTGTGAAACATTTTGACATGCTGGAAATTCTATTACCAAAGTCCTTTGAAGGAGTTTTTTTCCTTAGGAGAAGGACTTATCAGAAACTGCTTTTTCAGGTTAGAAGGAAGATGGCATTAATGTGATTTTTAATGATGCTTGCACTTTCATGTACATCTAATTCACATACCTCATGTACAACTGAAATAGCGATCACAAAAAAACAAAACAAAACAAAAAACTCTTGATAGTAGGATAAAGCAGAGAATTTGACCCAATAATTGTCAAGTTCTTATTTTGTTCATTATTGAATGGCTGGCCCTGCGTTGTGAGGTTTTGTTTTGTTTTGTTCTTTTCTTTGTGGAATTTTGGTACTGTGGTTATCTGTTGTTTCTTCTCTCTCTCACAGTCCTCATTTATCTTCATCAAATTATATAGGGCTTAATTTCCAAAGTTTGTGGTACGTAGGCAAAAACAAAAGAAAAAGAAAATTCATCCTGATATTTATAGGATGCACGTTAAAATCAGTTTTGCAAATAGTCACTTAAAACTGCCTTTTATTGAGTGAAATGTTGCCATTTGCAACGACATGGATAGATCCAAAGAGTGTAAGGCTAAGTGAAATAAGTTGGTCAGAGAAAGACAAATATCATATGATTTCACTCATATATGGAATTTAAGAAACAAAGCAAATGAACAAAGTTAAAAAAGATAAAAACCAGAAAACAGTCTCTTAACTATAGAGAACAAACTGATGGTTATCATAGGGGAGTGAAATAGGTGAAAGGGGATTAAGAGTACACTTATCTTGATGGCACTGAAAAATGTAGAGAATTGTTTAGTCACTCTATTGTACAACTGAAACTAATATAACACTGTATGTTAACTATACTGGAATTAAATTAAAAAATGAAATAAAATTGTCGTTTATTTCTCTATTCCTTAGAACGTATGTCCTAGTGATTCTTTCCTCTGCCTATACAGCTCGAAAGTCAATAGGTCTCAAAAAATAAAAGATTTTGTTCTGTCTCGCACAATTTAAACTTTGATCATACTGTCTTGTAGATGAAGAGTGAAAAAGGGAACTCATTTAACATTACTGACAAAAGCCAGGTTTTCTTTTTTAATGTTTATTTGTTTTTGAGAGAGAGAGAGAGAGAGAGAGAGAGAGA
Source organism: Panthera uncia (assembly GCF_023721935.1). Taxonomy (NCBI): domain Eukaryota; kingdom Metazoa; phylum Chordata; class Mammalia; order Carnivora; family Felidae; genus Panthera; species Panthera uncia. Next base: position 26,116,271 of record NC_064818.1, on the reverse strand, counting down.
GAGAGACAGAGACAGCGCACAAGTGAGAAGTGAGGCAGGGCAGAGAGACAGGGGGCAGAGGATCTCAAGCGAGCTCTGATGCAGGGCTCAAACTCATGAACTGCAAGAATGCGACCTGAGCCGAAGTCGTATGCTCAACCAGCTGAGCCATCCAGGCATCCCATCAAGGCCAGATTTTTATTTGCAAGTACTTGAAGCTGTCGTCTCTAAGTGCTGAAATTCAGTTTAGTGACCATAACATTAAAAACAAAACTCTTAAAGATTTATAATTTCAATTGTAGTCAGAGCATATTTCAGCAAAAAATTATACCACCTTTTTGAAGATAGATTATTCATCATATGTACTGTTGACCCAAAAGTAAAGACAGTGTAACATGTAGTCTTTGATTAAGATTTGTCATATTTTGAATGTTATATTCCCTTAAAAGCATATAACTTGTAAATCTGCTCTGCCTTAAAGAATATCTTTGAGAACATTGATTCTATATAAGTTCTATACATAGAAGAAAATTAGGACAGAAATAAGAACAGTTGCCTAGGTTACTGGACACAGCCTCAAAACATCAATGCAGCAAATGAATTGGAGCATATCAAATTTTAAAATATAGAAGATGTTTCTTGGGGTAAAAAAAATAGCCATGTACACTCTAACTTCATGTTGGTGATTAGGAGAAAGTCCTCCTTGCTGCTTTTTTAAAATGCAGCAAGCTGAATATTCTCCATCATGACAATAGAAAAATTGCCATGAATGGGTGGTTTATTTTAAAAATTGGAAGCATTTTATTTTTTTTTTAATTTTTTTTTCAACGTTTTTTTATTTTTGGGACAGAGAGAGACAGAGCATGAACGGGGGAGGGGCAGAGAGAGAGGGAGACACAGAATCGGAAACAGGCTCCAGGCTCTGAGCTGTCAGCCCAGAGCCTGACGCGGGGCTCGAACTCACGGACCGCGAGATCGTGACCTGGCTGAAGTCGGACGCTTAACCGACTGCGCCACCCAGGCGCCCCAAAAATTGGAAGCATTTTAATAGGCTCCATTTATTATCAGAATACACTCTCAATAACTCAAGCTTATACTAAATTAACATACAAAATATGGTAAGACACGACCTCATTACCTTTTTCATGATATAATTTGGTTTAGGTTACTATGAAAAACACAACTTGCATAAGCCTGGATGAAATTACATTATTCAAGCAGCACTACACTAGGCAGTGCGTTTTCTCTTCATTGGCTTCTTTAATTTCCATTGTGTACTTGGCAGTAACTCTGCTTTCCTGTCTCTCTGGGTAACGATTCTCAGTGCTTCATGGTTTCCTCTTCCTCTATCCACTTTGCAAACATTAGGGTTCACTGAAGTTCTGATCTAAGCCCTCTAGTCCTCCAATCCTTCCCAGTTTTCCTGAGCACTCTCATAGAGTCCCAAGATTTCAAATGTCTTACATAGGTAAGTGAATGTAGCCACGTCCTGTCTCATGAGCTCTGGCTACTTACATTGCAGGCCTGTGGTTTCCTCTCCTCTCATGGCTTATAGGCTCCTGTGGCACTCACTGTTCCCAAGCCTGAATGCATCACCTTATCCCACGAATCTCCTTTAACTCCTATACCCCTTATAACACTTCTGTACTTTGGATCTAACACATCTGAACCTGGGAATATATTTTTTTTACTCCCTTCCACAGCTAGTCATACACCACATTCAAGCTTTACTATCTTCTAAATATTTTCAGAACTTGTCTGTTTTTTAACTACCTCCACTATCACTACTTTCAAAGAAAATTTCACACGGGGAGAAATTGAACAGGAAGGGAAGACTTTATTCAAGGCTATTGCAGTAGGGGACGGAGACTAGAACTTTGTCTGAATTCGACTCTCCTAGAACAAAGAGCTGAAAGTTTTTCAGAGATAGGGTAACAGAGATTGTAGGCCATTCATTTTTGCTAATTGGCTTTACCCAAAGGAAAAGTGAATTTTTTTTCTGTCTTCATGACAGCAGGTACGTATACACCTTGGAGCAAGGTGCCCTCTAAAGTTAGGTAGCTGCCCTCCCACAGAGCCTGGGAGGTAGAGGCTCTATCTTCCTTGACAATTGCATTTCAACGAGATAGTTCCCTGGTTTTTGAGAAAGACATTCCTTGTTTGTAAAGCTGTTGAGAAGCATTTAGAATATTTACTTGAATCTTAAAGATGCAAAGAAAGAATTTACAATTACAAGTTTTGTAATTGCCATTAAGAAAAGGGAGGTCAGGTGCCTAGAGTTGGAAAGAAGCCTGTCTAAAATTTAGTCAAGCTGAGGATAATGTTAATGCCATCTGGGTCACTATCTTAGTTTAGGTCCTAGATTTTCTTTAGAGGGCTCCTAAATTGTCTCCTGCCTTTAGTAAACTTCCATTCTCTCACTTGAACTTGAGATCATATTTCTAAAGCGCTAAATCTGTCATCTATCACCATGCATAAAACCCCTTCAAGGTGTCAGTGTCTCCCCTTGCCCTTAGCATGAAATCTGGTCATTTAACGCCCTATGTAAGAGAACCAGGTTCTGCTCCCTGCCTCATATTTCACACTTTCTATCCCACCCCTTCTTGTATATGGAAGTCTTCCTATAAGCACCAGGCTCTCCCTCACATCTCTCTCTGAGGCATACAGTTCCCTCAACTCCCCATCCTCCTTCTCTTTGCCAATAAATACCTGCTCATCATTACAATCCCAGATTAACCTAGACTTCACTAATACAAATCTAAGTGTAGTTTCCTTCCAACATTCAGGCCTGAATCTGAATGTAACACATGGAGATTCCCATATCATGACATTCATTGTTCATGCATAATTTCTTACATAATGGCTTTTCTTCTCCACTCATTAAACCTCACTAAACCTCATTAGTGCAGGGAACATGGTTTTAGTCTCATTTAGTGTTCTGTTTACAGAACATCACACACTGGCTGGTACAGGTATATGAGAGATCATGAAGAGAACCTTCCTTTGGTAAGACACCTTGCCTCAAATCTATACTAGTTCCTCCATATTTTGACCCTAGGGAATTTCATTAATTTCTTTCTTGCTCTTTCTTCCAACGCTTGTACCTACTTGTGCCAGGTAAATCTTACTGTAAATTGCTAGGTCACTACTCTGAAATATTCAGTGGCTCTCTACTAGCTAGTTCCTGCTAGCATAAACATTAATTGCTCTGCCTTTTTTTGCTAAAGTCCTTTACAGTGCCCCCTTGTTCCTGGCTCTATAAAGCATACAAATCCAAAAATCTGTTTTTTATTTGTGGAAATGATTCTTGTGTTCCTGATCATTAGGGCTATCCCCGAGGCTGTGTTTGTGATCTTTTCCATGTCTGAATTGTCAACCTTTTGTCTTTTTTATTCCCTCCAATACAAAAGTTTTTCAAGATGAACTCAACTCCCTTTATTTCCATGAAGTTTTCTTTACACTTAGTCCTTTTGATTTAATGATACAAAACCTTCTGCTGACAGACCATCTAAAGGACAGATTACTTACTCCTTTTGGGATTTTTAAAAATTTTTATTTATTTTTGAGAGAGAGAGAGAGGGAGAGAGATATAGAAAAAGAGAGAGAGGGGTCAAGAAAGAGGGGAACAGAGGATCTGAAGCAGGTTCCGTGCTGACAGCAGCAAACCTAATGTGGGGATCAAACTCATGAACTGTGGCAAACTCACCAACTGTGAGATCATGACCTGAGCCAAAGTCGGATTCTCAACCAACTGAGCCACCCAGGCACCCTGTCCTTTTGGATTTTTATATGCTAAGGTCACTATGCTGTATTTCTATTTATCATGAAGTAGTGTACTTGAACAGTGTCACCTTTTTCTTATTCAAATTCTTTACTCAAATTGAGATTTAGTATCATTCCATTGATTAAAGAAGTTGGTGTATAAAAATCTGGGCAAAGAAAATTAAGTTTAAAACATTGCGTATTATTTTATCCCAAAATTCTTACAGTAGAATTCTGTTAATAAATACATCTTGAGATTTCAATCCAAGTATAATTGTTGACGAATATCTAAACATTTATCAAATAATGGAATTATATTAAAATACATATATTTTCACCCTGCCTTGATTTCTGGGAAATTCCAAGTTAAAATTAATGCCTAGTAACTAATACTAAATGCCTGGTATATTTGTCTCTGTTCCTATTCAAGTGTCTTATTTATTTTTAAAAATAATTAATCTCAAATACAAATTCTACTTAATAATATTTAAAAGATATCATTTTATTACCGTTTATTATCATTCTTGTCACCAGTGAGGTAATATATTTTAGAGTGAGAGGAGGAAGTAAGTATATCCAGTGTAGGGGCACCTGGCTGGCTCAGTCAGTAGAGTGTGTGACTCATGATCTCAGGGTCCTGAGTTTAAGCCCCACACTGGACACAGAGTTCACTTAAAAAAAAAGTATATCCAGTATTACATCTTTTTACTGTAATTACAATGTCTATAATTTAAGACTAAATCTCTTCACTATTTTATTTAACTATAGAGTTGAACCTTGGGCTTTATAAATGTACATATCCTATTTTTTAACATTATTGAATAACCCAAAAATTTATGTCTGGAGTTATTTATAAGGCCACAGGAATTTAAGTGATATATTGTGATATTTATATGTGACTTACTTGCTAGTTACTGAAATAAGCCTTCCACCAAGCTTTAAATAGAGTGTTTTCTACTCATTGATGAATTCACAGCAGGGGAAATAGCAAGTAGAAATGCCTTGGAGGCAAATGTTAGTGAGGCAAGAGGAGATCTGACACTAAAAAGGAAGGCTGATCTTGTAAGGAACATAAACCATTGCAAGAAATTTACTGTTATTTTGAGTAGGATGGGAAGCGAGCAGAGGGCTTTGAGCCAGAGAGTGACATGATATGACTTATGCTTTAAAGGGGTCATTCTGAGTGCTGTATTGAAAACAGTCTGAGAAGTGGTACAGGAGGAAGCAGGAATGTAGAATGCCATTGCTGTTATCTGGGTGAGAAATCATAGAGGCCGAGAAAGGGTTTTAGAAATGGAGAAGCTGAGAGTTGTTGATTGAGCCAGCATATATGGCAGTGGTGAGTTAACCGAATGTGGTGAAGAATTAGATACTGAGTATGAGAGAGAGAAAAGAGTCAAGGACAGCACACCATTTTTGGCTTGAGAACTGGGAATGTGGACTTGCCACTTATGTTGCTATGGGAGAGAATGAATTGAGCATATTGGAGATGGTAGGAGATGAGAAATTAATTTTACATATGTCGTGTCTAAAATGTCTATTAGACTACCAAATGAAGAAGTCAGGTAGGCGGATTTGAAATTTATAAAGTAGAGTGGAAGTCCCCTCACATGCATAGCTTTATATTACAGCTTTTTTTCAAAATTTTATTTATTGACTTTGAGAGAGATAGAGAGAGAGAGAGAGAGAGAGAGACTGAGCAAGGGAGGGGCAGAGAGAGAGAGAGGGAGAGAGAGGGAATCCCAGACAGGCTCTACACCAGTAGTGCTGAGCTGGAGGCAGGGCTCAAACTCACAAACTGGAAGATCATGACCTAAGCCAAAACCAAGAGTTCATCACTTAACTGACTGAGCCACCCCGGTGCACCTATATTATAATTTTATAATCTATTCTGACATTGAAGTGTTATATATTACATGGTGACATTTTTTTTTTTACTCTCAAATAAATTGATATTTTAACTTTAGGTCTAGTTTCCTTCTAGTTTCAGATGTCATGCCCCCCACATCTCCTCTTCTGACACACTTGCTCTTCCGAATGTCAAATTCTTTGGAAGGCCACCACTAATTCCCCTGCTTAAAACTGCAACACCATTCCTAACCCACATATAAACCTCTTCACCTCTCTTTTTTATTTTTCTCCATAGTACTTCTTTCACTGTCTGACATACAACATATATACTGGTTTGTTTTGTCATGTACTGGATAGTGAATTCAATGATAGCTACAACTTTAATCTTTATTTCTCCCTTTTATGTATTCCCCATACTTAAAACAGTATTGGGCACATAGTAAATAGGCTGTAAATATTTACTAAATGAATGAATGAATGGATGAATGAATGATGTTGACCATAAATGTCCTTTGGGAACAGGAACATGCACGGAAAATTTCAGGGAGGGATGTTGTCTTAGATACAGCATTTGTATCTAACCAATTACTTGCCTACAAAAATAAATGGGAGGGGCACCTGGGTGTCTCAGTCAGTTGTGTCTGACTCTTGACTTTGGCTCAGGTCATGATCTCACAGTTTGTGAGTTCAAACCCCACGTTAGGCTCTGCGCTGACAGTGGGGAGTCTACCTGGGATTCTCTCTCTCCTCTCTCTCCCCAGTTGTTCTCTCTCTCTCTCTTTCTTTCAAAACAAAAGTAGTAATAATAAAAAAATAAATGAAAAAAATCAGATAATTATAATTTTTTTGAAAATAATGTTTTAGTAAAGAATTACCCATATGACAGTCATTTGGAAAAATCTTCTGAAGCGAAAGTATTTAAGTGATTCTCTGCCCTTGTCCAGTTTGGAGGTGTTTGTGATGGACACCTGGCTTCCAAGTTTTGCCCTTACTTCCCATTCTCTGAATTATTCTCATTGAAAAAGCTGTATTTCTTTAATGGCGAAAATTTTTTTTTTAATTTTTTTTTTTAACGTTTATTTATTTTTGAGACAGAGAGAGACAGAGCATGAACAGGGTAGGGTCAGAGAGAGGGAGACACAGAATCTGAAGCAGGCTCCAGGCTCTGAGCTGTCAGCACAGAGCGGACACGGGGCTCGAACTCACGGACCGCGAGATCATGACCTGAGCCCAAGTCGGCCGCTTAACCGACTGAGCCACCCAGGCACCCCTGAAAATTTAACATTTATAAAGTAAATAGTTTTGAATCATTTGTCTCTGGTAAAATATGAAATATGTGCTTACTTCTTTTCCTATTAAGGACAATGTGTATCAAGTAATGGTTAAGGTAGTCAAAAAAAAAAAAGAGCTGAAAATAAAATATTATTTTAAAAAATCCTCGGATAGTCTAAAAAATACCTTTGTACACTGAAATTACCACAGTCCAAGTCTAAGCTTTTACATATGGATATTTTTAATCAGTGATTGATTATTAATATGTGTTTATTTTTTTAGAAGTATGAACATGTGTTTCTTTTAATGAGTTGCATAGGTGGAAACACTATATATATCTAAGGTTTGGTTAAAGTCCTGTGTAAATATGAATGGATAGAGAACATAAAAATTTCCCTCAGAGTGGAGTCATCCACTCTATAAAGCTCATGTACTTACAGGAAGTAGGGATTTTTATTTTTTTAAACTTTTATTTATTTTAAAATTTTTATTCAAGTATAATTAGCATACAGACAGTATACGTATATAACATATAACTTATAGTGTTTTATTAGTTTCAGATGCACAATACAATGATTCAGTAATTCTGTACATTTCTCAGAGATCATCAAAATAAATGTACTCTAAATTCCCTTTATCTATTTCACCTTATCCCCCCCTCCACCTCTCCTCTGGCAATTACCAATTTGTTCTCCATATTTAAGAGTTTGGTTTTTTGTTTGTCTCTCTTTTTTCTTTGTTTATTTGTTTTGTTTCTTAAAGTCCACATATGAATGAAATCCTATGGTGTCTGTCTTTTTCTGACTTACTTCACTTAGCATTGTATGTACCCCCTTTATTTATTGCAGCATTATTTATAATAGCTAAATTCTGGAAGCAGCCCAGTTTTCTGTCAATAGATGAATGGGTACAGAAGATGTGGTCTGTATATACAATGGAATAATTAATCAGCCATAAAGAAGATTAAAGCTTTGCCAACTGCAACAGCATGGATGGACTTAGAGAAAAAGGGACTTTATAAAGTCATACCTGGACATGTCTCCCCATGTCTGATTCTAAGATAATTGAAAAAAAAGAGAGAAAAATTTTTGGAGTTAGACTCCCAAGTTTGAATCCTGTTTCTGACACTTACAGCTGTTGACATTCAGCACGTTACCTGTTGATCTCAGTTTGCTTCTTTTTAAAATAGAACTACTCACACCATAGGATTATTGTGAAGCTTATGAGTTAATATTTGTAAGGAGTAGCGCATAGTTAAGTGATAAAACTTAAGTGACCCCCTATCATGATGATCATTACCACCAATACCACGATTACTGCTCTCATCATCATCATCATCATCATCATCATTTGTGAATGGATTCACATTTATAACCTTTCTGTTAATTCTTCAGATTGGCAATATTCACTTTCCTGATTTGTCCTCTTCAAATTTTTTGGAAGGACTTGGTGGACAGCCAATCTGATTGACTAAGTCAAATAAATTCCTTTCTATTTGTAAAGCCCTTTGCATAGGATTTTTTTCATGGGTTAATTTGTGGATGGGTGACCTTTGTGTCAGATACCTGTACTTGCCCAGTTTTACGCTGAAGCTGAAAACAAAAGGAACTCTATGTTGTTTCCTAGCATAGAAAATTACAACAGGAGCAATCTCAGGTTATTAGGGGACATTGGGTGTGTTGGATGTTAAGATAGGCACACAAAGCATAATATTACAAAAAATCAATGCTAGACTGTTCCCAGGGAACTAAGAGTCATCTGTATCCAAGAAATGTCCAGAAAGCACTTGCTTGTATGATTCATGGTCCTCGGTTATTTAGAGCTTGTAATCTAAGACAGGGCATTTGGAATGTAAAAAAGGAATATGTGGTCCATAAAACAGAAATGTGAAGACATCACAACTTGGCTGATAAAATATTCACATTGCACACTAATAAAGGCAAGTACATAGAACAAGTAGGAAATCTGAGTAAATTCTAGAAGTCTATAACTTGAGAATACACAGCAACTCTCTATCCAGGCTGTGTAGATAAGGAGAGACACTCAAACTTTTCCTTATCACTCCAGGGGATTTTTAGGTAAAGTGTAAATTATGTACTTTCAAAGCAACAATTGAATAGAAGATTTTTATACCTTTGTTCTCCAGCTACCATCAGCCCATCTTTGAAATTAAAAGTGACAGATTTTTAATCATCTCTCTTCTCTCTTAGACTTAATTAGAGATAAGGTGTCCAAACCCCTTTTACAGCAAAATCCAGTGTACAGGGAGAATAAAGAACCTCGGTGGAAACAAAGTGCTTTACAGTGTCAATTGACTTGAAGTTTAAAACTTTAAAAGAAATAAAAATCCTCTAAAATTAGCAAGAAGACATAGTTACCTTTTTGAAAAGTTTATTTATTTATTTTGAGAGACAGAGGGAGTGCAAAGGTGGGGAGGGGCAGAGAGCAAGGGAAAGAATCCCAAGCAGGCTCCTCTGTCAGCACAGAACCCCACGGGGGATTCCATCTCACAAACTGTGAGATCATGACGTGAGTTGAAACCAAGAGTCAGTCACTTAACCAACTGGGCCACCCAGGTACTCCAGACATATTTACCGTTTTAAGTTCTTATTAAAACTGTGAACGACACTGATCTTTGGCTTTCTGATGGAACTTTAAAGTTTTACGTATTACTAAAATTGACTTTGATGATGTCAATTTTTAATTCCTCCATGTCCTGCTGTGCTAAAATTGCATATCTATTCCTTTGTCATAGATATATGTCTTTGAATAAACATGTCATTTTTATAGCCTATTAAGTTAATACAAAAGTTTATATTTGAAATTAGTTAAATGTGACTCTTGGGAGACCATGATCATAGAGTTGGCATCTAAAATATACTATAGGGAAGTTGGAATTAGCACAGCCTTCCGTGGAGGAGTCAGTATGACAAGAAAATATATTCCTATTTTTAAAAAATTCCAAATTTATTTTCAAAAGTTGCATCTTTTTTCTGTAACATATATGGGTATGCCCTGGTATATTACAGCCACCTACTCTGCTGATGATGAAAATAATAGAAGTGGCAGTGACAACCTAACAATTATTTACCAAATGCTTAATATGTAGCAGGTACTTTAAATTTGTTAAATGTCTCCACAAGCACCCTTTGAAGTATATATTAATATCCTCACTTCAAAAATATAGAAAAAGAGACACATGGTTATGTAAGTACCAAATATCACGCAGTGTGAGGTAATAGACTTGACATTGATTGAGATGTGCCTGCTTCAAAGACCTGCATGTATTCCTGTTCTTCCACTGCCCCACATAGCCACCGTTCCTACAGACCAGGCTTTAGATGGGACCACTTGAACAAAATCAATCTGCATACTGGCAAAAAAGTGCTACATTTATGGGAGACTAGGATTCATATGAGAATTTGACTTTAAAATCCCAATCAAAATGGCAGGTAACTTCATTTTGAAATTGAACTTGATGGAAGCAGAATCAGGGCTGTTATTACACCTGCTGTCCACATCCATTTGCTTGCAATTGTATAGCCACGAGATTAGTGTACTTCCAATAACATGACAAAGCTAATAACTACTGTTACTAAAATTTCTTAAAATTGTATGAAATGATGGGGTACCTGGCTGGCTCAGTTGGTAGAGCTTGAGACTCTTGATCTTGAGGGGTTGTGAGTTCAAGCCCCACATTAGGCATGGAAACTATTTTAAAAAATAAAGATTTAAGATTATATAAAATGGGATTATGGGGGCACCTGGGTGGCTCAGCTGGTTGAGCGTTTGACTTTGGCTCAGGTCATGATCTCCCAGTTTGTGGGTTCGAGCCCCACATCGGGCTCTGTGTTGACAGCTCAGAGCCTGGAGCCTGCTTCAGATTCTGTCTCATTCTCTCTCTTCCCCTCCCCTGATTACTCTCTGTCTCTGTCTCTCAAAAATAAATAAATGCAAAAAATAAAAATAAAAAAAAGTAAAATGGGATGATGGAGAACAGGGATTCCATTTCCAGAGGGTAGTTTCTTTTTTTTTTTTAATATGAAATTTATTGTCAAGTTGGTTTCCATACAACACCCAGTGCTCATTCCAACAGGTGCCCTCCTCAATACCCATCACCCACCCTCCCCTCCCTCCCACCCCCATCAACCCTCAGATTGTTCTCAGTTTTTAAGAGTCTCTTATGTTTTGGCTCCCTCCCTAAGTTTTTTTTTCCTTCCCTTCCCCCATGGTCTTCTGTTAAGTTTCTCAGGATCCACATAAGATGGAAACATATGGCATCTGTCTTTCTCTGTATGACTCATTTCACTTAGCATAACACTCTCCAGCCCCATCCACGTTGCTACAAAAGGCCATATTTCATTCTTTCTCATTGCCACATAGTATTCCATTGTGCAGAGGGTAGTTTCTAAAGCCATGAAGAACTCCTTTTATTCTGTTTGCTTTTATTTTCATAAAAGGCACCAACAGGTAAACAAAAGGGCACTGGCTTTGGAGTCATTATTGCTTGATTCCTTTTGCTAATAACTATATGACCCTTAGTAATTTATTTATTTCTCTGAGACCCTTTTCCCTTCTATATCAATTTAGACAATACATACCTTGAAGTATTATAGTTGGAAAGAATGTATGTAAAGGATCTAGTACAGTGATAGAAACATAGTAGGCACCTAACACATAGTTTTATTCATGTATTGTGTTTATAAAATACAACAATGTCTAATCATAAGGGACTCACATCTTGTGTGGTGAATTAAGTATGAGTCCTCTAAGTTAAGGTGAACTTAAGGTTAAAAAAAAAAAGTTTATGTTTTAATTTGCAGGGAAGGAATAGAGAAACAAGCATAAAGAATAAAAAATGAAAGAGGAGGGAAGGAAAGAAAGAAGGAAGGAAAGAAGGAAAGGGATGTTATCTTGAGGTAGGGAAAACCCTCTATTTATCAGGAGTGATAGTGTGCAATAAACTGAAAAATATAACTAACACAATGCATACTAGATAAAAAGAGTAAATATTTATTTTTGTGACCTCGGGATAGTAAAGAACTCTCTATGATACCAAACACAGAAAAGCAAAGGAGAAAGCAGACAAACTTTACTCCTGATAACACACAAAAAATAAATGAAAACAAACAAAGCCCAAGATTAAGCCTGAAAAACTGTTAAAATACATCAATTTGGAGAGCTAATGATCACAATTTATATAAGAAAATGTTTATATATAAACAGATTTTCACCAATGAGAAAAAAAAAAAAATGACTCCATTTCCATCACCTTACCTCCCGCCAACAGAAAAATGGGTGTAGGACCGGAAGAGGGTAGTCACAAAACAGACACGTGCATTTCCAATGAACATGTACATAGTTGCTCCCTCTCATCAGATTACACACATGCAAATGCAAACAGCAATGAAATACTGTCTTCTAACATAGTTGCAAAAGTAAAAGATTGTTGATCTTCACTGTCAGAAAACTTTTTTTGGCACGTGGACACTTATACACAATTTGTAGGGATATTAATTGGGGTAAACTTTCTGAAGAAAAATTGAAAAGTATGCACGGAAAGGCTTTATAAGAGTGTTTCCTCTTTGTCTTTAAGAATTCTTCCTCCAGATACATTTGCAGAGATGTACAAAAATATCACTGCCTACTCAATACACATAAATATATGCACAGAGACATATGAACATAGATACCTACCTGCCTCTGTGTATGTGTGTGTGTGTGTGTGTGTGTGTGTATGAAAAATACCTGATAACCACTGAAAACTTGGAAAGAGATGATACTGGAGCTATACAATGAAATAAAATATTTAACGAGATGAAGCTACATTTTACAGACATTGAAATACCATATATTGAGTTTTAAAAATAAGAAATAACAGAACCATGTATATACTGTGATCCATTTTTGTAATATAATTTGTAAAAATAATCACATATATATGTAGTATTCAAGGATAACCACTATAATATCACTTTCAAATCTTTGGTGTATAAAACAGTATGCTGTAAATATACAAGTACTATGTATGAAAGTACACAGACAAAAAGAATTCCACTGTACTATTTATGCATAACTTTATATACCCATATGGTCCAAATAAATTTTAGGAAAAAAATAGCTACCTATAGTTTTACTATTCAGAGAAAAAACATGGTTATAAATTCATTCCACAAACTAATAAACACATGTAATCTGTGTTAAAGTACTAGAACTCTAGTTAGTGACTAATTTTTCAGTCTGGTCCTAAATGATAGTGTAGAACTTCACCACTGCAAGTCTGTTGCAGAATTATTATTAAAAATGATAAGGTGAAAGCAAAATAAAGGTTGAAAGGCAGACTAACACACCAGATATTGTTACTGGTGGGAGAGTTTGCATTTTGTGAATGGTCTTGGTTCTTGGATTTCCCACAAAAGATTTACATGAGGATCCATGCCCGAATAAATACAGCCAGAAGGAAGGTACCAAGCCCAAAGCAGGTTATTAAGGACAGTACACTCTCAAAATGGGAGAGCAGGCAGGGTCACAGGTGGCATTTGCACTGGGGTTAAGGGTGTCTTTTCCTTTTATGTTTGCATATGTTATGAGTCATAGCTATGTGGTCTCTCACTGAGGTTGTTTCCAATCATCACAGGACTCCTCCTGCTGGTTGGAAGGGAGGATTTTGAGTCCTACAATGTTCTCGTCATGGACATCTTCCTCCATGGGGAGGTGGTGGAAAGGTGGTGGTGGTATGAAAACCACAATGTAAATATCTTTTTTTTTTTTACGTTTATTTATTTTTGAGACAGAGAGAGACAGAGCATGAATGGGGGAGGGTCTGAGAGAGAGGGAGACACAGAATCCGCAACAGGCTCCAGGCTCTGAGCTGTCAGCACAGAGCCTGATGCGGGGCTCGAACTCACGGACCGCAAGATCATGACCTGAGCCGAAGTCAGAGGCTTAACCGACTGAGCCACCCAGGTGCCCCAATGTAAATATCTTATAATGAAGCTATAGGTTACCCTGAGGCAGAGGTTGAAGAGGAGGGCACATGTTCTGCACCCTGTGGCTCTTAGTCTATCAACCTAGTGTACTAGAAGCCATAAGGCCAGCATGGTAAAAGCCACAAAGTCAGGATGTTGTGCCCTCAGTCTTCTAATATATCCCCTATTTATCAGCACCTTTGCTTCCAGCTCATATCTAACTAACTATCAATATTACTGGCTCCATAATCTGGTTAGTACATCTGGGGAGTAGTCTGAGCCAGTGTCCACTGACCCTTGGCCAAAACATTAGGCCTGTTGTACTATCGAGATTCTGGATCAGATGATTTCTTATTGTGGGGGCTGTCCATGCCCCGTAGGACCTTTAGCAGCATCTCTGGCTTCTACCCAGTTGAGGCCAGTAGCACCTTCACCCCAGTTGTGACAACCAAACATCCCAGGAGATTGCCAAACAGTGAGGTGGGGCTGAGAGGGTAGGGGCAAGGTGAAACCAATCATGGTACCAGCCATTCTTTCTTGGGAATATTTGTCCTTTTTCCATTTGGGTCCTCCCTAATTATTTTTATGTTAAAATATTCTTCTTCTTTTTAATGTTTATTTATTTATTATCAGAGAGAGTGCAAACAGGGAAGGGAGAGAGAGAGAGAGAGAGCGAGAGAGAGAGAGACTCCCAAGCAGGCTCTACGTTGTCAACACAGGGGCCAAAGCGGAGCTGGAACTCATGAACCGTGAGATCATGACCTGAGCTAAAATCAAGACTCAAATGCTTAACTGACTGAGCCACCCAGGCATCTCAATATTCTTCTTTCTTTAAAAAAAAAAAATTGATAGTGGTAGTGAATGGTAAGGTTTTATGTGTTAAAGTTTTTCTTCTCCCTTCTTTTTTTGTTTGGAATGTGTGTGGGTGTGTATGGGTGTGGCTTTATGACCTTACTTGGTAAAAGAGAATAATTTGAGACATATGTTTATCCCCCACTTTTCTAAAAATTTTGCGGGCCTGTGCAATCCCCTGTTTAAGTACCTCTAGAAAAAGAAAACAGTCTATCTCATCTTTTACTTTGAAAATGTTTCTAATTACTATAGATTTTCTTTGTGAGCTGTTTGTATTGAGGCTGCAAGAGACATGGTATATATATCTTTTGGAAAGATTCCTGCAAACACCCTGGAGTTTTACCTTTGAAAGCTTAACTCATTGAGGCCTTAATTTTATTATCTGTTTGTGCTCATCCATAAGCACAGCTTTATCTATATTCTCAGTGCTAAGATAGGCTCATGTGTCAGATGCTGCCTCTTGAGCAGAGTCTCATTTTTAGTTCATGAATGGAATTTTACGTGGAAAAACCTTATATTCTGCTAAGTGTCTTTCGGATCCAGATGTTTGCCTCTTGAAATTCACATTCAGAAGACAAGAAGAATTACATTTTGTTTATTTAATTTCACTATGCGTTCTGACCATATGGATTTAATTTATACACAGTGAGTGGCTTGCTAGGGCTGCTGATGGGGGAAAGGTATGGCCGTTAACCCTGTGTTTTCATTGTTGCAACAGCAATGAAATGTTTTTATACATTTTGAGTCTCAGGCACTAATTGTACCAGATTTTAACATAAATACTCATGTAAAATAATTTCTTTGGAAGTGCAACAAAAGAAAGGAATTAGATTGCTCCGAGTTGCACATGGAGGGAAGAGTCCTTTAATTCAGATCTGACAATGTAATTTAGCAGTCGATTTCAGAACATATCAGTCCTTGTGATATTTATTTGGAGAATTATGATACTATAGGCAGTGTTATGGGAAGCTTAAATATATAAAAATGAGCTGGTTGCTTTTAGCACTTAAACTTGAATTCTTTGAGAACTGTTTGAATAGTCAGAATAACATGCCAACATTGTGACTCTCTGGGAACACTCTTCCATATTTTCTCCTTTTTTTTTTTCTTTATCATAATTAAAAAAAAATGAAACAAGACAATGTAAACAATCAGGTTATATTATAAATAAGGAGACAGATTATTCAAAATACCGTACTATTAACTCATTACACAGATAAGCTATAATCTATTCCAGTATACATGAACTGAACTTTGAAAATTGCTCTTGGGGTGTCTGGGTGGCTCAGTCGGTTGAGCATCCGACTTTGGCTCAGGTCATGATCTCACAGCTCATGTCAACACATCAGGCTCTGTGTTGACAGCTCAGGGCCTGGAGTCTGCTTCGGATTCTGTGTCTCCCTCTCTCTTTGCCCCTAACCTACTCACATTCTGTCTCT
Organism: Panthera uncia; assembly: GCF_023721935.1. Taxonomy (NCBI): domain Eukaryota; kingdom Metazoa; phylum Chordata; class Mammalia; order Carnivora; family Felidae; genus Panthera; species Panthera uncia. The sequence continues at coordinate 26,100,148 of NC_064818.1, read as the reverse complement.
GTTTCTCTCAAAAATAAATAAACATTAAAAAAAATTAAAAAAGTAAAAGAAAATTTCTCTGGTCCAAATGATTGGATGATAACTGGTGGAAATATACCAACATCAATTGTAAGTTTACTATAAAGAAAACTCATGTTGAGACTAAAATGACTTGTAGACTTCCAATGTAGGCCAGGAAGTGAATGAGTTAAATCCACTTTAGCCCTTCTCAGTCAGGTAACATTTCCTGTCATTTATTTCCCCCCACAATTTATTTCTCGCTAATATAATCATTTTGTTAATAATAGTGAATAAAAATACGACGTTAAAATTTTGAAGTGAATATCTCATTTTATTCTTGTTTGGCAAATATTTTTAAACTTTGTGTATGTGTGTGTGTTCTTTTGAAATATCATAAGGCTCAATCTTGGAAAAAGGAACTAGTAGGAAAGATTCTTTTGTGAGTTCTTCAGAGTCGATTTATCACATATTGCCTCACTTTGTAAATTCACAAGGAAGGCTTTATCACTTTCCATTGGAAGATTTCTTAATGATTCTTATCCTGTCAGGTAGAGTCCAGAAAGTCTTAGTCTCTGGAGAACAATTCCTTATTAGTGCCCCAGTGTTCTGTCCTATAAGATCCCAAGGAAGCTTAGTTGGATTGTTATACATCATCTTAAATAAGTAAATACATGTAGGTAGATAGATGGATGTTAGATACATAACATTGAAACATGCCTTTGAAATGTGCCTATGAAACTTGCCTCTCACAAATTGTTCCAAACATTTCCTTTTTTTTTCCTTCAAGTTTTTATTTAAATTCCAATTAATTAACATATAGTGTTCTGAGAAAACAGTTCAGACTTTACCTGGAGATTTATTAAATTAATCTTTAGCTTAAGGAGGTTTAGAGCAAGTAGAAATATGCAATGTGTATAAAAATAAAACATATTCAACTCATCAAGATGAGTTCTTTTTCTAAGAATGATCTTTTTTCTTAATTGCAAAAATTCTACTGAGAAAAATGTTTATTTAGGAAGCATCTACTATAGGCACTACCTTTACAGCCAATCACATTTATTTACTTACTAAATAAGCCTACATTTTTCTAGGTAACCCAGTATTAGAAATCAAATTCGGTTTCTGGTAAATTTCAAAACATTGTGCCGAGTGCAGGAGGATCAAAAACTAATACCATTGTAATGGAAGATCTATTCATGTGGGAATAATCTACAATTGTGCCTATTTTATGTAACATTTTGACCAGGCACACTTGTGGAGCCTGTAACGCTACATCTTTGGAAAGTACATTTGGTCTCTTCTGAAGACAGTGCCATTCTTAATGTCAATCAGTTGGAGAAGTGGGCTCTCAGGGAACTGGAAAAGAAAAATCCTTTCTCTCTGGGACTTGGCCACCTATGGTTATATTTGGACACAATAACGTCCAACTGAGTGCCTGCGTGGTAAGTAATAAATACTAAAATGATTTCCACAATATAGAGGGTAAAAAATAATTAGGATGCAATCATGAGCCAGATTTTAGATGTCTTTTTACAAGACCATATTACTCTGCATCTGCCATTATTTCGTTTGTAACACTTTGTCTAATGTGTTACGGTAAAACCTTGGTTTGTGAGCATAATTCATTCTGGAAACATGCTTTTAATCCAAAGCACTTGTATATCAAGGTGAATTTCCCCATAAGAAATAATGGAAACTCAGATGATTCATTCCACAACCCAAAAATATTCATATAAAAATAATTATAATACTGTAATATAAAATAAAATAATAAAGAAAGTATAAAATATAAAGAAAATAAATGAATTAACCCGCACTTACCTTTGAAAACCTTCGTGGCTAGTGTGAGGGACACAATAGGGAGGGTTATTGTGTAGGATGACTTTTACTATCACTAACGGAATCACTGCTGTCTATTGGCTCAGTGGAATCTTTTTCTTCATGGGGGCCATTGTATACACTCACAAAGATGTTGAGTACAGTACAGTATTAATAAACTCTTATCATAAGGGTGCCTGGGTGGCTCAGTTGGTTAGGTGTCCAGTCATGATCTCATGGCTCCAGTCATGATCTCATGGTTCGTGAGTTTGAGCCCCACATCGGACTCTCTGCTGTCAGCCTTCTTCAGATCCTCTGTCCTCCCTCTCTCTTTGCCCCTCCTCACCTTATTCTCTCTATCTCTCAAAATAAATAAATAAGCTTAAAAATAAAATAAACTCTTGTCATATACTGTATTTAATGTAACTGGCAATAAGCAGCAGAGGAGAGGGTCTATATCTTCAGGCAGTCTGATTTAGAATGAAGCAAAGCATTCCTAAGCTTACTCTTGTACAGAAAAGCAAAGGACTGTCCAGGGGTGCTTTGAAGTGACAAAACAATACACTAGTGCCAATTGTGGGCACTTTCCAACATTCTGAAAAATCACTGGTTTCTGGCAAACACCGTAACCTGAGACCAAGCATCAAAGCATGGGAGATGATCACCCACAATCCCACAGCAAGAGAGAGAGAACCATTGGCTCAGTGGTGATCATGTGATGTTCAGTATCACATACAACTGGTATTGCAAGACAATGCTCAGTTATCAAGTTAAAAATTTTTAGAAATGTTTACTTGTATTGCAGAACACTCACAGAACAAGTTTCTCGCAATCCAGGGTTTTCCTGTATATATATGATTTGGTCTCATGTTAGATGGCTGTGGTTAGTTAAAAAAAAATTATAGAAAAGTTGCAATTTTAGTACAGACAATTTTCATATAATTTTCACCCAGTTTCTCCTAATGTTGACATCTTGCATAACTAAGGTCTATTTGTCAAAACCAAGAAATGAACATTGGTATTATACTACTAATTAAACTGTAGACTTCATCAATTTTTCCACTAATGTTCTTTTTTGTTCTACATTTAAAGCCAACATCCAACATTGTGTTTAGCTGTCACATTTACTAGTAGATTAGGACAATTCCTTATCCTTCCTTCTCTTTCATGATCTTGATATTTTTGAAGAATATCAGGTATTTTATAGAATGTCCCTTAATTTAGATTGTTTGATTTTTTTTTCTCGTGATTATTTTAAGGTTATGCATTTTCAGAGGGGATACCTATAGAATTCATGTGACCTCAGTCCACCAAATCAGAGGTACAAGATATCAATAGATCACAATTCTGGTGATGCTGGCCTTTGTCACGTGGTTAAAGTATTGGTTGCTGGCTTCCTAACCATTGTAAAGTACTGTTATTTTTTTCTTTGTAATTATTAAATATCTTGGGGAAAATGCTTTAAGACTATTCAAGTCTCATATCTTCTCAAATATTTATCTACTAATTTTCATATTCATCACTGAATCTTGCCTCAGTTATTATATTGGTGTTTGTCTAACAGTGATTTTCTATTTTATTTCGTCTGCATTTGTTAATTAGAATTATAAGGAAGAGCTGTCCCATCTTTTACATTGTTTATTTATTCAATTATTTATTTCTATCATTATGTACTCATAGATACTTATTGTAGTCTATGGATTTTAATTCTGTTTTGTTGACCAAATTGTCCCACCTTTTGTGTTGTCTCCTATTTCTTTTTAACATGTCCTCACTGTTTGTTTTGTTTTGGTTGGGTTTGGGTCTGGTTTTAGTTCTGGGTTTTGGTTTTTTGTTTGTTTGTTTTGTTTTTATTTATTTATTATTTATTTAGTTAGGTTTTTTTTTTTTTTTTTTTTTAGAAATTGCTTACTTTTTGACATCATATGATGATCCAATCTCAACCAAATTGTGAACTCTTTTAGCTGAATTTACCTTACCAATGTCCAATGGCATCTGCCCAGGAGAAGCAAGATTTCATAGCATTGTTTTCCAGCAAGTACCTTTTCTTTCCCTAGACTTTAGGTTAGTTGGTTGTGTTGTGACTTCTGAATAAGATGACGGTAACATTTCTCTTATCATGAGTATACTTTAGGTAGGTTTCTTCCTAATTATAGATAACTGAATCCAGTTTGCTTAGAGCACTTACTTCAGAAAACTTGCAACTGTAAATTCTTTCTGTGCCCCTTTGAGATGCAAATGTTCTCTTAGCTTCTTGCCAGGTGTACAACCCAGGTATATTCTTAAGGACCTGAAGCTACCCCTTTGAAATGTAATAATCAAGAAAGACAGTGACTGCATCTACCAGCTTCTATAAATAAGCACCATTAGCACACATAGATGGCTTAATCACATTGACCAACCTCCCCCTTAATGTAGTCCAGTACTTTTCTACAAACACACCCCAGTACTTAAAAAAACTCTCACCTTTTGTTTCAGCAGATTTGAGTTCAATCTGTCTCTCCTATTACAGTATCTTGTAGATCAGTCTCTCTCTCCTATTACAGTTGTATAAAAATGTTCCTTGCATGTTTAACTTATCCAATGCAATTTTTCATTGACTACTCTGATGAGTTAAAAAAAAAAGAGTCATGAACTTTTAGATTTTGGACTTACTGTTGTCTTCAATGTGGGAGCAGTGTTTTATCCAATTTTCTACATCATCAGATGAAAACCAGATAAATTATATTTTGTGTTATTTCCATTCCCACTTTGTAAAGTTCCTACGTTACTCCTAAACACTTCCACAAATTTTTCCATACACACAAATTATGTATGTGGATGATTCGTAAATGTTTAAAATGTTGAGTCACTACAATATAGTGAAAAAGGAACAGAGAAGGTTAGTCTCACCTGAAAGCAATAGATCAGGGAGGACACAAATGCAGAGCAGAAACATGGCCTATGGTATTATAAGCCCTCAGAAATTAGTAGAGCTCTTGAGGGGGGGAATTTGCTATTCTCAAGGATGTATGATAAGGAGTTTGACTCAGTTTTATTTAAATTCCAAAATATGATAACGTAACTATGGGTCTTAGGTCACAAGTGAACAAAAACATGGTCAATTAACCAGTAATATAGTCAAAAAATATTTGTGGATTTTCAAAAAAAAAAAAAACCAAAAAAACCACACACATACATATATAATATATTAAAATACCTAGTAAGTGGTAGACAGGGTATATATCATACAAAATTCTAACTCTGCTTTTCTTTAGGGATTACATAAGCCATATTCAACTAATAATAACATAATGAGAATAGTGTTTTCAATCTCTTTTGCCATATGTATGTGATGACAGTTATTATCAGCATATCGATATAGATTATTAATCATGGTACTATATTAAATCACAATAATGTAGGTATATATAAGCATAATATAAGCAAATGTCATGAATATTTGAAATTCTATACCTCATTCCTCAGATTGTTATTTTTCCCAAGAAAAATGTTAGAAAGATAGACTGTAGTGTTTAAATTCATATAAACTATTGAAGGCAAATATGTTATATTTATATTCAGTTTTATGTAAAATACATGTATAAATTATATAAAATTTTATTTATTACAAATTATAATTAAGAAGCAATGAAACAAAGAAATAGTAGAGATGTAGAATTATATTTCAAATTATAGCAATTTTAGTGATACACCATTCATATACTTGTCAAGATTTTATCTTTAACAAAATATTTTAATTAGTTATAAGTGAACATTAAATATCACACCATCAAAGATATATGAAAATCATATTTAGTAAGACAGTTGGCTTCCTAGAACTCTTATAGAACAAGTTATTTTGAACCAAAATATATGTTTTTAAACTTAAAAAATAATTACTGGAATTGGTTTTCAAATTGTATTCCGTGCATGCTAATTTACCAAAGAGTAATAATAAATAGCTTGACATTTTCTGCACTGGGAGATTTTAAGCTCCTTGAGAGCAGGAACAGTGCCATATAACTCCACAATGCAGTAGAAAATCAGTAAATGCTGGGTGATGATGTTGCAGATGATTCATTGTGTATATTATGACCAAACATTGTTGTACTATGCTGTAATATACAGTGATAGGATAGAGGTACTGTGATATTAGCAGGCAAGCTTATTCATAAACTGAAAGGGCCCCAATTATCTGAGCTTTCTGTATCCTCCTTGATAGATTTTCGCTCCCTTTCTTGGCCTCAGACTAACACATCTCTTGTCTACTTCCAGTTTACTGTAAACAGGGGCGTGGAATTCAGGTAACCAAACTTCAATTGTGTGAGAAGTAAAAGTTACTAGGCTCTGAGTCACATCCTAAGGGTACTGTTTTGAACAAAGTGGGCTTCTACAGTTTGTTTCTCACAGCCTTTCCAATATGTATTTATTGAATTGTTTCTTTGTTTTACATAGCTATGTGGTTTTGAAAATATGAGGATTTCTGTATTGTTAGTCTTGGCAACACCAAAAGACAAAAGTATTTTAAAAACCTGGAATCATATTCTAAAGAAAACACAATGCATGTGAAATTAGATTCATCTATGTCCTTGCAAAATTTTAATTAAAAAATAAAGCAAATATATAGCACTATTTAAATCAGAATACTCATATAAGCTTGACAAAGTATTTTCTTTTCTTTGAGATTATCTGTTTTGGAGGACAACTTATAATAACCCACCAACTTTGGTGAAAAAGAAACCAGAGGAGATATTTTAAAGGCTTGGTGTTAAACCAATGGTTATTATATACATATATATATGTGTGTGTGTGTGTGTGTGTGTATATATATATATATATATGTATATATACATACATATACACACATACATATTATACTATGTAATACTATATGTACTATATTACTATATATTGTCTTATCTTATCTTATCTTATCTTACCTTATCTTATCTTGATCTCTTAGTCCCAAAGAACCTAGCACTGGACTTTCACGTATGACTGAGGAGAAGCAGAGCATCCTTAGTCAGGGATGTTGCAGATAGAATGGCATTTTGGGAGAAGAGAGTAGATTGTATGGCCTATAAAATCTGTAATACCTTCAGTAAACAAGAACATAAAGCATACTATTTGTTTTCTTATTGTTTATTTTGAAAAAATCAAAGACACAGAAAAACTTAAATACACTGGGACAGTGTATGTCTGTATTTCTATGACCTAGATATAGCAGATTTAACCCAATGCTAGTGTGCTATATGCTTTTTTTTCCCCTGAACTACTTCAAAGTAATTAGCAACATCTGAAGAAAATTAGCAATCCCTTCTTAATTTTGCCTCATACCCAGTTTATATTCAAATTTCTCCAGTTGACTCCCAAAGCAGCATTTATTTTTTTCTAGAACAAGGACACAAATTGAGTTCACAAATAAATATTGCGTTCTTTCTCAAATTGAAATTAACCCTCATGCTAAAAAACATCTTGCAAATGAAACCATATATAGAGAGATGTGATGGAAAAAAAAAAAAAGAAACGGGGAGGGTTTCATTTATAGGAGACATGCACGTGTTCCCTATAGGCTTGATTTCCATGGTTGTTAAAAGTGGATATTAATAATATCTACCTTAAATAGTATTATTTGATTAGCATAATTTTTCAAAAGTGGTTAGCAACATGACTGGCACATGGGAAGCATAAATAATGTTAATTGTCATTATTATTATTACCTGTAGAACATAATTAAATAAGCTTGATAAGTAAGCTGTTTTGAGCCGCTCTTGAAGCCTATAAGGTTTTATAAAATAAGATAGTTTACACCTAAGGGATCTGTGAGTGTAACTCATGAGGTCGCAAGAGTGTTATTTTTGACAGATGAGGAAACTTAAGAGACTTTTAAAGCTAATATATTTGTAAATTTGATTTAAAGGAATGTGCATAAAAATGTAAAAATGTATATCAGTCTTTAAAGCAAAGTTCAATTCCAGCCCCTAAATATCATTTTAAAATATTATGGAAAACTTTTGTTAATGAATTCTCAGGAATATGTTTGAAATCACAATTTAGTATGCTTAAAATATCAATGCATAATACTTTTTTATGAATTTGTTCTCCAGATTTTAATTAAGTTGAATTTCTGCCAGCAGCAGTTCAGATTTTCTAAACTCCAGCAAAATGTCATACTATTTATATTTCTTATATATTAAAATGCACCCATTTCCCAAATGCCTCTGGGCTTATTAGCAAAAAATAATTAAAAAAAAAAAGACAAAAACAAAACCAAAAAAAAAATAACAAAAAACAAAAACAAAAATAAAAAAAACATGTGCATAAATGCTACTATTAAATTTGATAAGCTCTGGAGATGAGAATAAAAAAATAAAAAAAAATATTTACCCATCATGCAAAAATCATGCACATGTGTTAAAAGTTTGCAGAACATTTGAATTTAATTTTCAAGTTCTAGCTACCCATTCACATGAGAAATATTTAATTGATTAGGAATTCCTAGTATTTATAAAATAAAAAATAGTAATTGTGGCTTACATGTTAATAATATACTATTTCTGTGTTCCATTCAGGTTTATAGATAGGAAAGTAAAAGAGTTATGATTTACTTAAGAATTAAATTTCCATGAAAAAGTTATACCTAAGTAAAGCAGAACAATTTTGTGGGAAGAGAGAACCACTAACAGCAACACATGGATTTAAAAAACGAATCTGATATTAACCAGTTGGCTAATATTTTCCAAGTCATTTCTCTTTCCTGGGACTCAGTTTCCTTATCTGCTAAATAAGCAATTTGGATTTTGGAACTTCTGAGAATAAGAGAATTATAATGACCCTATGTTTCTATATGGTTTGTTGCTCATGGCATGTATTTACTCAATATAATTTACTTGGTTCCTGCCTAAGCTTTGTAAGGTAGCTAGATTAATGTATAAACTGTCCTTCACCACAATGTTGTGGACATTTTGGAGGCCAGGTGAAGGCATTTATATACATCAATCATAGTACCACTTACTAAGTCCCTAATATATTCCAGGCATCGTTATTTACAGATATAATTCGAATTGTCAGAAAACCCTGGAGCACTTGGGTGGCTCAGTCAGTTAAGCATCTGACTTCGGCTCAGGGCATGATCTCGCAGTTCACATGTTCAAGCCTCCCCCCCCAACCCCACGTTGGGCTCAGAACCTGGAGCCAACTTTGGACTCTGTGTCTCCCTCTCTCTCTGCCACTCCCCTGCTCATGCTCTGTCTCCTTCTCTCTCTCAAAAATAAATAATAAAAACATTTTTAAGAAAAATTAAAAAAATAGAAAAGAAAACCCCTAATAAATTTATCATAATTTTAACATGTGATAAAGTTGGGGTTGAGGATGCTTAAGGTACTTGCTACAAAGCTGGCACTTGGCAGAGTTGGAACTTGGATAGAGGTCTGTATGACAACTATTTTTGCATTTTTCCTATTGTACCATGTTTTTCTTTTCTTTTGGTCTTTTAAAGAGATAAAGTCATGAAAGTGTTTATAATAAATAATGTAAGCATATTAACATATTAGGTAGGAGTAATGAGCATAATGAAATAATAAGCAGATGAAAAGAAGGTTAAGAACTATTGTGCTATTAATACAGTCTTAGAGGAATACTGAGGACCCGAGTTTGAAAGTGGACAGGGAAATGTATGGGAGAGATTGATTTCTACCTTGTAGAGATAGAAGCTTGAAAAGTGTGTAAATGTAGATGAAAATTAAAATGAAAGATTAATGCTATAAAATTTTGATCCTACAAGCCTATTCTTTATCTCTCTCCTATTTTTATTAGCAACTATAAACATTTATATACATGCATATATATGTCCTACTTTCAGGAAACTTACATTCTGGGGGAAGGAGAATAATAAAACACACATAAACATACATGTATGCATGTATATGAGAAGGAGAGAGAGACTACTATTATTCTGAAAGGTGTTTCTGCTTTCAAAGTCTTTTTCTCAAGTAAGATAGGATATACATATTCATGAATAATTAGACTATAAGACAGACTAATATGAATCATTTTGAGGGGAGAAATGATAACATGTTCTGAAATTTAAAAAATAATAATTATGGGGTATCTGGGTAGCTCAGTTGAGTGTTCAATTTTTTAATAATTTTTAATGCTTATTTATTTTTGAGACAGACAGAGAGAGGCAGAGCATAAGCAGGGGAGGGGCAGAGAGAGATACACACAGAATCCAAAGCAGGCTCCAGGCTCTGAGCTGTCAGCAAAGAGTCTGATGTGGGACTTGAACCCACAAATGATGAGATCATGACCTGAGCCAAAGTTGGACACTTAACCGACTGAGCCACCAAGCACCCCGAGTGTTCAATTCTTGATTTTGGCTCAGGTGATGATCCCAGGGTCTGCATCAGGTTCTGTGCTAGTCATGGAGCCTGTTTGAGATTCTATATGAATTTTCTACTTTAAATAAATTCAAGGGTGGTATTTGAGGAATTAATATTCTTTATTCAGTAAGGAGTCATGGAAGCTCCTGTCTTTAGTTGTAGATTTGCACAATGCTATTAAAATCAGAAAGATTATACAAAGTGATAACAAGACAAAAGGATTGAAAAAGAAAGAGAAAATTGACCTGAACTTGTATAGTAGTACTGGGAATACAGACAAAGAGACAGATGTGATTAAAGTATTAGAGATTAAATGGATCAGCTTTCTGCCTAACAGAAGGGGGATACATAAGGAAAGGAAAGAAGTTTTTTTTGTCTTTTTTTTTTTTTTTAATGTTTATTTATTTTTGAGAGAGAGTGAGCAGGGGAGGGGAAGAGAGAAAAAGGGACCGAGAATCCAAAGCAGGCTCTGTGCTGACAGCAGTGAGCCAGATGCGGGTGCTCAAACTCACCAACCCTGAGATCATGACCTGAGCCAAAGTCGGTGCTTAACTGACTTCTGACTTCCCAGGTGCCCCAGAGAAAAAGTTTTTAAAAGAGATTCAAGGGGCGCTTGGGTGGGTCAGTCAGTTAAGCATCTGACTTTGGCTCTGGTCATGATCTCATGGTTCATGGGATCGAACCCATGTCAGGCTCTGTGCTGACACCTTAGAGCCTGGAGCCTGCTTCAGATTCTGTGTCTGCCTCTCTCTCCCCCCCTCCCCCACTCATGATCTGTCTCTGTCTTCTCTCTCTCTCAAAAATAAATATAAATTAAAAAAAGTAAAAATAAATTTAAAAATTAATAAGTAAAAGAGATTCAAACTGGGTGGCAGGCAGTACTTCTGAGAAATACAAAACTCAAGAGGATAAAGGATTTGGCAAATGTTGGCAAACTATAGCCAGCAGTCAAATCTGGCCCACCAACTATTTTTGTACAGCCCATGAGCTAGGAATGTTTTTTACATTTTTAAGTGGTTGAATAAAATTAGAATAGATGTAATCAGAATAATATTTTAGGCACATATAAAATTTTTTGGAACACAGCCACACTCACTTGTTTGCACAGTGTCTTTGGCTACTCTTGCATTACAACAGCAGCAGAACTAAGTATTATGGTAGAGCAGTATGGTGTGGCCTGCAAAGCATAAAGTATTTACTATTTTCCCCTTTACAGAAAAAAGTTTACTACCCCCTGCTTTAGAGATAATTTTATAAAATATGTTGTATATCATGTATATACTTGAAAATGCCTAAAATGGTAATGGAAGATTACAACTTTCATTGAAAAAGGAAGGTAACACTAGAAATAGAATTCTGAGGATCATTGTGTAGAGTGAACTGAGTCTGTTATTGTAAGTTAACAGCTGGAATTAAAAAAAAAATAAAGAAAATAAAAAGTGCTTCCTACACATTTATTCATTTGATCTCTAAGGCATGCTGTGAGGCAAATATCATTGTCTCTAGTTTATAGACGAGGAAACAGATTCTAGAAAATATGTGACTACACTCTGGAGAATAATTGCATTCAAAAGTAGAAGGTGGTCGAGAAACACCATTGAGTATGACTATTTTGATATATCATGGGCAATATTGCTCATGTCAGTTGGCATAGTAAGAGGACAAAAACTCGAGGCTAGAGTCTCTAGGTTTGCATACTGGTTCTACTACTTGCTAAGACTACAGTCTTGACTTAATAACTTAACCTTTTGGACACTCAGTTTCATAATCCATTAAAGTTAGGGTAATAATATATTTACCTCATAGGGCTAATATGAAGAGTGAAGTTTAATATATGTAGGATGCCGAGGGAGTGTCTGGAATATATAAGTGTTAGCTTTTTTTTTGCTTTTAGCAAGAGATTTCAAAAATCAGTTAACACACAATAAAATCTCATTCGGATGGAAGTGACTCAAAAAATGTTTGCTAGCTATTCATATCACAGTTCTAGTCTATATATCTGGGCAGGAGTGGAGACATACTGCCAGCCAGCAATAGCATCAGATTCCATTTACCTGATTTGTTTCAATCTTTATTTCTTTGCTTATTCTGCACACATTTATCCAAAAAGGAATGTTTGCTCAGAATTCCAAAATATCAAGTATTCTCTTAAGTTCCGTTTTGAAATTTTCATAGTGATTCAAATTGATTAATAGCACATAATAAATCATCCACAGAAGCACTAAAAATCTTCAGTAGAGGTGTTAGTCAGTAATTTAATGCTTTTCTGATGTTGTGGTTCCTCCTGTGGGAGAGTCAGAATTCACTAGGCCTTTCAATTTTATAAACTATTGCCCAACTTTTGGCCCTTATCTTGTTGGAAGTAAACATCTGGTGATTATAATTCAGCATGTGAGTTGAGATGTTATTAAGGAAATCGAGTGCAACCGATGAGATTCCAGTCCGTGACAGGGTCAGCCTTGGTGTTATCCAATAATCAACTCTGTTCTCTGCATGGCAGGTGGGTAGCAGTTGCAATTACTGTCATTTTGTGTCTGGAGAAACTTAGACAAGAGGGTTAAATGACTTACTAAAGGTCATATTGGAAATCAGTGGCATTCCAAGGAATAGAGCTTAGAATACGCTTACCCAGATCCCCTCTTGAATAGTTTGAACATTTTTATGAGGATAGTGAGTAATTTTTCATGATATGCTAGTGCATACTTCAAAATTATTTATTATATACAGATTCATGGATTTATTATCTCTGAGACAAAGACCATAAGAAGAGGTCCCATTTGAATCTACCTACATCTATTATTATTTGAAAGTTTTAACACTTCTTTTTATGAAAATGGAGAGAATGATAATGATCAGTAGTCAAGACGGAGAAAATTTATTTCAATTTTTGAGCTAGTTTAATGGGTTAGTATCTTATAATTTACTTAATGAGCTTTCATACTATTGATTTCAGACATAAGGGAGCTGTGTCTTCACTTACGTTCCTTGCTATGTGCCAGCAGTAGTAAGGGTTGCTTTTATTTTAATAGGCCACATTTCCTGAGAAAAGAAACTACAAACTGTATTCAGAGTATAGCTCATCAGTTAAAAGCCTATTCCTACGAGTGTCAGGGTGGTTCAGTCGATTTAGCATCTGACTTCAGCTCAGGTCATGATCTCATGGTTCATGAGTTTGAGCCTCGCATTGTGCTCTCTGCTGTCAGCACAGAACCCTCTTCAGATCCTCTGTCCCCCTCTCTTTCTGCCTCTCCCTGCTCATTCTCTGTCTCTTTCTCTCTCTCTCTCTCTCTCTCTCTCTCAAAAATAAATAAACATTAAAATAAATTAAAAAGCCTATTCCTATGAGCTTAATTTAATTCTTCAAATAAAATAGTGCAAGTATGCAAATTTTAAGTGCTAGATATGTTAATATATTTTGATAATTTTCTTACTGAATAGGAGATAGCCATCATTTATTGAGCATTCAATTTGTGTCAAACATTATGCTAAGGAATATAGAGGAAGCTTCAAATTGGAAAGCCTCATTGTTTATTTTCATGACTAGGTTACAACTGAAGAATGGATAATTAACACTGAGATTTCACAGACACCAAGTTATTTTAGACCCTAAGTTAGTCTGACACTAAATAGATAATAAATGATAGATACTTGATATTGGTTCTTTGGTTATTATTATTTTGTTGGATTTTCCATTGAACATTCTTATAACTCCTTCATTCATGTAATTTAAGCATTTTTGCTTTTATACACGATTGATTCAATAAAGTGTATTTCAACTATTTTGAGCCTAGTGTTCAGAATATTTTGATGCTTTTTGAGATGATTTCTTCTTATTTCCACATGTATAGGGGAAATATAGCATCTAGAAATATAGAGGTATTATAAATATCACATATTCTCTGATAATAATCTAATAGGTAAAATTTACTTAAATGATTTATCCTTTTTAAACTACCCTCTCTGAGATTCATGTACTCATTTTATTAGAATGTATATGGATTTTTTTTTTGAGAGTATGAGTGACCAGACTGTCCTGTGAGATTTTATGGCTGTGATACTATTGAATAACTTTTACTTCAAGATTCTTTTTTATTTGACAGATGGTTATAGGTCCCAGATGCTAAGGCTGTGAATGTGGTGGTTTAGGGGTATAGATGGTATTCTACCCATCCTACATTTCAAATTGCAAGTGAAAATACAAGTTGCATATTGTACAAAATTTGACATATTCAAAGAATAGTACTATGCCAACACATCAACCCTGCTTTTCATGAGAGAAGAACACCTCAAAACTCAGGATGCTAATTAGTGAGGGCTGCCTTAGCATTTTTACTGCCCATAGCATTTTTACTCTTCCCTCAAAGTAGTTTTTATATACATGCACATTTGAATGTGTACATGAAGACAAAATACACATATACATCCTTATAATTTTAAATATGTGTTTATCTAATACATATGATTTATATATGTATACTATTATTGTTTTCCAGTATATATTCAATGTTTGAATAAGGATCTATCTGAATGTATATACATACAAGGATAAATAGACATGATAATGTCAATAGACATTTCAAGATAATTTTTTTATACTTCCACCTTTTGAAGCATACTATTGGTAAAATTAGATAAAATATATGTCTGGGGCACCTGAGTGGCTCAGTCTGTTGAGCATCTGACTCTTGATCTTGGTTCAAGTCATAATCTCATGGTTCATCAGATGGAGCCCTGCATCAGTCTGTGTGCTGACAGCATGGAGCCTGCTTGGTATTCTCTCTTCCTCTCTCTCTGCCTTTCCCTTGCTTATGCTCTCTCTCTCTGTCTCTCTCTCTCTCTCATTCTCTCTCTCTCTCAAAATGAATAAATAAACTTTAAATAAATAAAGTATATGCTTTTCTAATATATGAGATGTATTATATTAAGTCTGAATTAATTTAAATTTGTATTGCATCAGAAATTTGAGAAATCTCAGGGTGCCTGGGTGGCTTAGTCAGTTAAGTGTCTGACTTTGGCTCAGGTCATGATCTCAAGGTTCATGAGTTGGAGCCCTGCATTGGGCTCTGTCCTGACAGCTCAGAGCCTGGAGCCTGGTTCAGATTCTGTGCCTCCCTCTCTCTGCCCCTCCCCTGCTCATGCTCTGTATCTCAAAAATAAATAAGCATTAACATTTTTTTTAAAAAAGGAAATTTGAGAAATCTCACATTTATATTAAGGAGTAGATTTAAATATGTCAGACACCAAATTATACATTGTTATTCTCAGTTCTAGAGCAAAAATTCATAATTTAAGAAATTTTTCATATGAAAAATTATGCTGGAAAGTTTTGATTATATCACTTAAAAAAAACACAACATCTTTGTTTTTGAATGAATGAGTTTAAGAATATCCTATAATGACCACTTCTGCCTAAAATGCTCTTTGATATAATGGAATGCTTATAAATATAATTATCATGTGTTTTAGGCTAAGATGACTCAGTTGCCTGAGTCAGAAAAGGAAAAGATTGCTGAGCAAGTTGCTGATTTCAAGAAAGTAAAGAGTAAACTGGATGCTGAGATTGAAATATGGGATGATACAAGCAATGATATCATTGTTCTGGCTAAGAAGATGTGTATGATTATGATGGAGATGACAGACTTCACAAGGTAATTATGTAGAAAATGATGCACAACATTTACAATGGGTTAGAAACATTTGTCAAAGTACTGAAACCTGTTTTTCTGAGTGGCAGGTGCTTAAAACCAAGTGGTAGAAGAAACACAAATACTATAGTATTAGAAAGTTGTAGGTGTGTAGGTCTAGAAGTTTTGGCAAGTAAATATGGAAAAGTTAGTTTCTCATAAACTGCCAAAAAGTGAGTTTAGAAATCTGAAGAGATTTCTAATATCTTCTCCCCTTAGGAATCTTCTCTATGTATCATATTAGCATATTATTTTACAAAGAAATTGGTAAATCAAATTATGATCTCGGTTGGAGCTCTCTGAATGTTTGCTTTCCACAGCTTCATGATTTTAGTCGTAGTGATATATATGTCATCAAGATTTGTGATATCTTTTGCTACTGAGACATCAAACAAATATATTTTAAATCACAGTGACTTAATAATATACATGAAAGAATCATACATTGTGTGTGAATTCCAGAAGCAATAAAATGTTTATTATAGCTTGAAAATATTATTTTATAGAACTATCCAAAAAGCAGTAAAATAAATAGCTCTTGCCCTACCAGTTACTTAAATATACAAAACTACAATTAAGCTAATTTAGTGTTGGTGTAATTATAAAAGCCACAGAAAGAATACTCTGAAACAGACCTGTTATACTCACTTATGTCACCATACATTATGCACAAAAATAAATTTTGGATAGAGTAATAAATGTAAAATTAAAATCATAACAAGTGGAAAAATGTACACAAATCTTTTATATTAAGATTGAGAAAGGTTTTCCAAGCATTGGAGAAAAAGGAAGAACTTATTTAATTGAACCACATTAAAAATTCTGTAGATCAGTAAAATGTCCCAAATAATATTGAAATATAAATGGATAATTGGGTAAACATTTCTAATAAAAAAACAAAAATATTATGTCATTTATATATAAATAATACTTAAGACATTATAAAGAATAAAGACCCACGTATCCTAGAAAATGAAAACAAGACATGAACAGGTAATTCAGTTTCTCCACATAAAAGATATTACCCATAAATATGTGAATTATATTTAACCTAAAATAATTTAAAATAAGGTAAATTTTAAATTTATAAAATTGGACAAAACTTTTAAAATAGGCTTATTACAAGGAGAATATGGTGATGAAATCATATGTTGGTGTAAGCCTTATAGTAATTTGGCAAAATGTGTAAACTAAAAACTTTTGTAAACTTTGACATTATCTGTATCTATATCATCTATATCTATATCTATATCTATTTCTGTGTATTACATACACAGTTTCATAAAGAATGCCTTTTATTTATTTATTTTGGTTACATAGATAAAGGAAATGAAATAACTATCTTGAGGAAATTTCTGCATTCCCATGTTCATTGCAGCATAATTCACAATAGCCAAGATATGGAAACAACGTTGGTGTCCTTCAAAAGATGAATTAATAAAGAAAATGTGGTATCTATGTTGATAGCTGGGTAGATAGATAGGAAGATAGACAGATTTATATATGATGGAATATTTTTCGGCCATAAGAAAGACTAATACTGGATGGTATCACTTGTATGTGGAATCTTAGAAAAAAATCAAACTCATAGAAACAAATGAATGGTGGGCAGTGAGGGGTAGAGGAAATGGGGAGATGTTAGTCAAAGAGCACACACTTTCAGTTGTAAGATGAATAAACTCTAGGAGTATCTAATATACAGTATGGTGACTATTGTTAATAATATTGTATTATATACTTGAAATTGGCTGAGAGTAGATCTCATGCACACACAGAAAAGATAACTATGTGAATTGATGGATGTATATATTTTCATATGCATATATATGTATATGAAAAAAAGAGAGAGGTATATATATGTATATATATATATATGTATATATATATATATATATATGTATATATATATACTCTAATTATTTACACTGCAGAATGAAAACACTTCTCATTGCCCTATTTATCAAACTGAGATTAAACATTGCTTTAGTTTATATTTCTGTCCATAATGTGCTGTTTTCCATATAAATCTATGGACACTTTAAACCATGTCTAAACTCTAATTCAACTTTTTACAGGAAATGTTTCCTTCATGTATGTTTCCTACATAGGTTAATTATATCAGTGATATAATAATTAAAATGCTATTTATTAATCCTTATTTTCAGAACCAGCCTATAACATAAGCATGGGGGATTTAATTATTGAGAATAATATAAATATTACCTATCTTAACAAAAAAGAAGATGTAGTGGAGAGAAGTTGCAGTATGAATAAGATATGGAGAGAGCATTAAAAGGCAGAAGAGTGAAAGTGGGTATCTTTTCATCATACATAGATGGAAGCAAAGATATAACTAACACATAAAATAAAAAAAATTTTATGAATAAAATGACATTATCAAGTATTGTAAATATAAACAATGAAGATATATAAATTCATCAAACTAAGGAAAGGAGGGGGAGAAAAAAAGATGAAGTCTTATAAGTGACCTAAATTCTCATTTTTAGGAAAAGTCAATAAATTATATCTTAGAGAAGAAAGTATATTGTTTAGAGGTAGGGAGATCATCACAAGAAATGAAATCATACAAGGTTAAAAATACCTGCTTTCCCTTTGTAGAGGTAAGGATTGCTTTTCATAAATTGTTATTATTTACTTGGTTTCACCTTGCTTCTCTCTCTCTCTCTCTCTCTCTCTCTATATATATATATGTAGATATAGATCTATAGATCTATATATCCATCCATCAATTCACATAGTTATCTTTTTTGCGTGTGCATGAGGATGCTTAAGATCCACTCTCAGCCAAAACACAGCAGCAATTGCACACAGATACATACACAAGATATTTCCTGAAGCTCCAGGCCCTGTATAGTGTATAACCTCTTCTTAATAAAGTCATTACTCTCAGGATCAGGAAACATACCAAGTTTTCCTGCCACTCAGAAAAAGACAGAGACCTAGACAAATGCCAAGACAGAGGAATTCATCCCAAAAGAAAGAGCAATAAAAGGTCATGGCCAGGGATCTAATGGAAACAGATATAAGCAATATACCAGATCCAGAATTTAAAATAAGATTAATAAGGATACTAGTTGCACTTTAGAAAAGCATAGAAGACACCAGGGAGTTCCTTACTACAGAGATAAAGGGCTTAACTAGTCAGGCCAAAATAAAAAATGCTATAACCAAGATGTGAAACTGATTGAATGTAATGAGACAAGGATGGAAAAGGCAGAGGAACAAACAAGTGATATAAAAAATAAAATTATAGAAAATGATGAAGCTTAAAACTAGAGGGAAGGAAAAGTATTGGACATGAATGTAGACCTAGAGACCTCAGCAACTCCATTAAGCATAGTATTATTCACACCATAGGAATCCCAGAAGAAGAGAGGGAAAAGGGGGCATAAGGTTTATTTGAGCAAATTATAGCTGAAAACTTCCCTAATCTGGGGAAGGAAACAGACATCTAAATCCAGGAGGTGCAGAGAACTCCCATCAAAATTTAAAAAAGCAAGCCAACACCAACACATATCATAGTAAAATTTGCAAAATACAGATATAAGTAAGCAGCAAGGGAAAAGAACTTCGTAACTAACAAGGGAAGACAGATCAGGTTAAAGCAGACCTTTCCATAGAAAATTGGCAGGGGAGAAGGGAGTGGCATGATATATTCAATGTGCTGTATAGGAAAAATATTCACCCAAGAAAACTCTATCCAGCAAGTCTGTCATTCAGAATAGAAGGAGAAATAGAGTTTCCCAGCCAAACAAAAATTAAAGAAGTTTGTGACCTTTAAACCAGCTGTGCAATAAATATTAAAGGGGACTATTTAGTGACAGAGAATGACCAAAAGCAACAAAGACTAGAAAGGAGCAGAGAAAATCTCCATAAACACTGTCTTTACAGGTAATACAATAGCACTAAATTCATATCTATCAATAATCACTCTGAATGTAAACTGACTAAATGCTCCAATCAGGAGACATAGGGGAGCACCTGGGTGGATCAGTTGGTTAAGTGTCTGACTTCAGCTCAGGTCATGATCTCACAGTTTGTGAGTTTGAGACCTGTGTCAGGCTCTGTGCTGAAAGCCTGGAGCCTTGAGTCTGCTTCAGGTTCTGTGTGTCTGTTTCTCTCAAAAATAAATAGACATTAAAAAAGAGAGAGAGACATAGGGTATTGGAATGGATTAAACACAAGATTCATCTATATGCTGCCTTTAAGAGATTCATTTGAGACCTAAAGTCACCTGCAGATTGAAAGTGACGGGATGGAGAATGATTTATCATGCTAATGGACATCAGAAGAAAGCTGGAGTAGCCATACTTATATCAGAAAAACTGAATTTTATACCAATGGCTGTAACAAGAGATGAAGAAGTTCACTATATCATAATAAGGGGGTCTGTCCAACAAGAAGATCTAACAATTGTACATATTTATACACCCAACTTGAGAGAACCTAAATATATAAAAATTTAATAAAAAACATAAAGAAACTCATTGATCATAGTACAATAATAGGTACTTTAACACCCCACTTACAACAATGGACAGATCATCTTAGCAGAAAATCAACAAGGAAACAATGGCTTTGAATGACACACTGGACCAGGTGGTTTCAACACATATATTAGAACATTTAATCCTAACCCATAACAATACACATTCTTTTGGAGTGCACATGGGACATTCTCCAGGATAGACCACATATAAGGTCAAAAATCAGTCTTTGACAAATACAAAATGATTAAGGTCATACCACACATATTTTCTGACCACAACACTATGAAATTTGAAATCAACCACAAGAAAAAATTGGGAAAGACCACAAGCATATGGAGGTTAAAGAACATACAACTAAATAATGAATGGGCCAACCAGAAAATTAAAGAAGTAAAAAAAAAAAAAATACATGGAAAAGTGACAATGAATTCAAAACAGTTCAAAACTTTTGGGATGCAGTAAAAGCTGTCATAATAGGGAACTATAAAGCAATATAGGTCTATCTCAAGAAGCAAGAAAAAAAATCTCAAAACACAACCTAACCTTACACCTAAAGGAGCTCAAAAAAGAACAAGATGTGAAGGCTAAAACCAGTAGAAGAAGGGAAATTATAATAAAGATTAGAGAAGAAATGAATGATATAGGGAAAAAAAAAGTAAAACAGAGTAATGAAACCAGGAACTGGTTCTTTGAAAGAATTGATAAAATTGATAACCCCCAGCCCAACTTATAAAAAAGAAAATAAAAAGGACCCAAATATATAAAACCTGAAATGAGAGAGGGGAGATCACAACCAACACCACAGAAATACAAACAATTATAAGAGAATATTATGAAAACTAAACATCAACAAATTGGGCAATCTGGAAGAAATGGATAAATTCCTAGAAATATCTAAACTATCAAGATGAAACAGGAAGCAATAGAACATTTGAACAAACTGATAACCAGCAAAGAATTGAATCAGTTATCAAAAATCTCCCAACAAACAGAAGTCCACGGCCAGATGTCTTCCTGGGGGAATTCTACCAAACTTTTTAAGAAGAATTAATACCTATTCTTTTTTTTTTAAGTTTATTTATTTTGAGAGAAAGAGAAAGAGGGCAAGCAGTGGAGGGGCAGAGAGAGAGGGAGAGAGAATTCTTAACAGGCTCTGCATGTCAGCACAGAGCTGCACATGGGGTTCAAACTCAAGAATTGTGAGATCATGACCTGATCTGAAATGAAGAGTCAGATACTTAACCAACTGTGCCACCCAGTCACCCCAGTATCTATTCTTTTGAAACTGTTCCAAAAAATATAAATGAAAGGAAAACTTCAAACTCGTTCTATGAGGCCCGCATTACCTTGATTCCAAAACCAAAGACTCCACTAAAAATAAGAATTACAGGCCAGTATCCCTGATGATCATGGATGCAAAAATTCTCAACAAAATAATAGCAAACAAATCCAACAGTACATTAAAAGAGTCTTTCACCAAGATCAAGTATGATTTATTCCTGGGTTGCAAGGATGGTTCAATATTTGCAAATAAATCAACAGGATACACCACATTAATAAAAGAAAGGATAAGAACCATATGATCTTATCAATAGAGGAAGAAAAGCATTTGATAAAATATAGCATCCATTCTAGATAAAAACTCTCAACAAAGTAAGGACAGTGGGAACATACCTCTACATCATAAAGACCATATATGAAATACCTACAACTAATATAATGCTTGATGGAGAAAAAAAGAGAGTTTTTCCTTTATGGTCAGGAACAAGACAGGGATATCACTCTCACCGTTGTTATTTAACATAGTACTGGAAGTCCTAACCTCAGCAATCAAACAGCAACAAGAAAAAAATCGAAAGGAATCCAAATTGTCAAGGAAGCAGTCAAACATTCACTATTTGTGGACAACATTATATTCCGTGTAGAAAACTTGAAAGACTCCACCAAAAAATTGCTAGAACTCATTCAAAAATTCAGTAATGTTGTAGGATACAAAATCAATGTAGAGACATCTGTTGCATTTCTATACTCCAATTATGAAGCAGCAGCAAGAGAAATCAAGGAATTGATCCCATTTGCAATTGCACCAAAAACCATTAGATACCTAGGAATAAACCTAACCAAAGAGGTAAAATATCTGTACTCTGAAAACTAGAGGAACACTTATGAAAGAAGTTAAAGATGACACAAAGAAATGGAAAAAAATTGCATGCTGATGGATTCGAAGAACAAATATTATTAAAATGTTTATACTGCCCAAAGTAATCTACACATTTGATATGATCTCTATCAAAATACCACCAACAGTTTTCATAGAGACAGAACAAACAATCCTAAAATTTGTATGGAACAACAAAAGACCCTGAATAGCTAAAGCAATCTTGACAAAGATAAACAAAGCTAGAGGCATTACAATGCCAGATTTCAAGCTATATTACAAAGCTGTATTCATCAAAACAGTGGGGCACTGGCACAGAAACAGACACATAGATCAATGGAACAGAATAGGAAACCCAGAAATGGACCCCCAACTATATGGTCAACTAATCATCAGCAAAGGAGGAAAAAATAACCAATGGAAAAAATTCTTTTCAATGAATGGTGTTGGAAAAACTGGGATGCACCATGCAAAAGAATGAAACTGGACCACTTTCCTATACCACACACAAAAATAAATTTAAAAAATTAATGAAAGACCTAAATTTTAGACAGGGAACTATGAAAATCCTAGAGGAGAACACAGGCAGCAACATCTCTGACCTGGGTCAGAGCAACTTTTTATTCTACATATCCCCTGAGGCAAAGGAAACAAAAGCAAAAATGAACTATTGGGACATCACCAAGATGAAAAGCTTCTACATAGTGAAGGAAAACAGTCAACAAAACTAAAGGGCAACTGAAGGAATGGGAGAAGATATTTGCAAATGACATATCTGATAAAAGGTAAGTATCCAAAATCTATGAAGAAGGTATCAAACTCAACATCTAAAACACAAATAATCCAGTTAAGAAATGGATGGGGGCACCTGGGTGGCTGTTGGTTAAGCCTCTGACTGTTGATTTTGACTCAGGTCATGATCTCATGGTTTGTGAGATTAAGTCCTACGTTGGCTTCTGCACTGACAGGGAGAAAGCCTGCTTGGGATTCTTTCTCTGCCCCTGCCTGCTCATGTGCATGTGCCATCTTTCTCTCAGAATAAATAAATAGACTTAAAACACAAAGAAATAGGCAGAAGATAGGAATAGACATTTTTCCATTGGAGATATGCAGATAGCCAACAGACACACGGAAGATGCTTAACATCACTCATCATCAGAGAAATACAAATCAAAAACATGATGACATACCATCTCACACCTGTGGGAATGACTAAAATTAACAATGCAGGAAACAACAGATTTTGGGGAGGATGCAGAGAAAGGGGAACACTCTTACACTGTTGGTGGGAATGGAAACTGCTGCAGCCACTCTGGAAAACAGTATGAAGTTTCCTTAGAAAGTTAAAAATAGAACTACCCTACAACCCAGCAATTTCACTACAGGTATATACCCAAAGGAGACAAGTATACTGGTTCTAATGGGCACATGCATCCTAATATTTATAGCAGCATTATCAACAATAGCCAAATTATGGAAAGAACTGAAATGCACATTGACTGATGAGTAGATAAACAAGATGTGGCATATATGTACAACGAAATATTACTCAAACACAAAAAAGAATAAAATCTTGCCATTTGCAAAGATGTGGATACAGTTAGAATATATTACACAAAGTGAAATAAGTCAGAGAAAGACAAACCATATGATTTCACTCATATGTGGAATTTAAGAAACAAAAGAGATGAAAATAGGGGAAAGGAAAAAAAAAGCGATGGAACTGGGGAGGCTGGATGGCTCTGTCAGTTAAGTTTTGGACCTTTGATTTTGGCTTAGGTCTTGATCTCATGGTTTGTGAGATTGAGCCCTCTGTTGGGGGTCTGTGCTGAAAGCATGGCACCTACTTGGGATTCTTTCTCCCTCCCTCGCTGCCCTCCCCCACCTCAAAATACATAAACTGAAAGAAAAGAGAGTCAAAACATAAGAAAGACTCTTAACAATTGAGAACAAACTAAGGGTTGTTGGAGGGGAGGTGGGCAGGGGATGGGCTGAATGAGTGATAGATATTAAGGAGGGTACTATTGTGATGAGCACTGGGTATTATATGTAAGTGATGAATCACTAAATTCTACTCCTGAAACTAATATAACACTATATGGTAAGTACTTATATTTTAAATAAAAACTTGAAACATGAAAAAAAAAATAAATGAAATAACTGGCTGTGCTCAGGCTGGGAAAGAAAGGCAATGAGGCTGGGATGTAGAACAAAAAGTGGAAAGGTAAAGATATGTCACCAACCAAGTGGTGAGGATACAGACTTCAGGGCAGTTTTTCCTGCTCTTCATCTGTTTCACGCCCAAATGAATACATGTTTTATTGTTACATACTTTGAATCAAGTTGGAAAAGAATGCTGAAATATGTTTTTGGAAAGGATGCTCAGTGATTTTAAGGGTTTTGTAATCTGTGGCTAGGGTGCTAGAAGAGGATTCACAACTCCAAGGAGTGATAATTCATTGGAAAATAGACACATTTCTTGTTTCACGAAAGTTAAACAGCCCAACTTTCTCACAATCTATAGGTGTCACCACAGGATGCCAAAGGCATCCACAGAACAGGAATACTATGTGTTCAAATTGCGGGAAAAGGAAGAGTAGCAAAATTGAATGTTGAACCTTGATCATCTTTTGCCCTTGAACTCAATCTGGATTCAGTTTCATTTTAGTTCATATAAACTGTGATAAATCTCCAATTGTTTTAAAGTGGATAAAACCTTGCTTTTTACTCCTTTTCACTCCCAGTTCTGTTTTAAGAGGGTTTTTGTTTTTGGTTTTGTTTTTTTTCCAGACACTGCAATGTTTTTCTGAGCCGTAAATTTAGCAGTTTTATAGATAGGCTATTCCTTAGTTCTACCCACATTACACTTCTTTCACTACAGTTGTTTTAGCTTGTTTATAATGGGACCCAGGAGAACAGGGGTCATAGTTGGCAGTGCAGTATTTATCAACAAGTAGTCGATTTTTGGGAGTACAGTACACTCTTTGTCCCACACATAGAATGTAAGTGGTTATATATTTTTTTTAAATAATAAAAAGCAAAAAAATATACATTATCTTTTCTAGAGCATCACTGAGTATTCTAATTTCTTTCAATTACTATTTTATTATCAATAAGAAGCAATTATTAGGCTTTGATGAATGCTTACTGTGTACACTATGAAAAATATATGTTTTCTCATCATATCTCAGCATAGTTTGATTATTATATTTCCCATTTCATTATTAAAGAAACTGTGATTCATAGAGATCCTTTCAGTTGCTCAAGGATACACAAATGAAATTGAATTTGAATGAAAGTTGGTCGAACTTCAGAATCTGGGTATCTATTCATCGTATTGCAAGTTTTTATCCATGGGTGAAACACAGAACGAGACCCAGTCCTTTCCCCAAAGGGAAAACAAAGAGACACGTTGGAAATAATAACAATTATGTAATGCATTGTATTCGTTTAGCTGTAAACCATTAGGATTTCAGAAGAGGGGAGTTATCATTGGGGAATAGAGTAAGCAGAGAACAAAAGTATGAACAAGTAAAGTTTGTATTAGAATTTGGATGAAAGATGGGGATTAGATTGTGGAAGGAGATGATATAAGAGAGAAAATCCACAAAGGTGGAGGCTAGAGGATGGGAATGAGGCAGATCCATTTGGGGGGGTCTCTAAGAAAACTATATAAATACAACATGAAGTTAAGATGGGTACGAAGACAGTGATAGATTACAAAAAAGCCTTAAAAATAGATAGGAGTTTTTGTTGTGGTATTTTTTTAAGAAGTAGGAAATGGGGAACTTTTTAAGAATTGTGATCATGGCGGTGGCATGATAGAAGGAAAAGAAATCTAAGAATTACATTCAGGAAGAACGACAGCACTTTTAGATGGTACTAGCAGAGACTCGACCCACGGGGGTCTAGCCACAGTTGGGAGACCCATATAATTAGTCAGGCTTTGGAAATTCTGGTAGAGGCTAACAGAAACTTGGTCAAGTCCTAGAAAGTACTATACCAGGAGCTGGAAAAATTAGTTCCGTAAAACCTGAGGTAGCCACCTCTGAGCTTGGCATAAGCCCTTTGGCACACTAACCATTTAGTGCTTCTTCCAGCCTTAACTGGAGACGTGGAGATTTTATTCTGGTTGTTTGTGAACAACTACCAATGGAGTGAAGCATCCCTGTCACTACTACTGTGATACATTCATTCCAGGGCAGAAAAGTCAGGCTTTAGTTTTTTAAACATGATTTTTCCTTGATGAAGGATCATCTGCATAGTTACACAATGTATGTTACATTATTATGCGGAGCCTATGGCACTTTCTAAAACTCAGCATCCCTTTTCTTCAGAATCTGGTGCTTTTTAGAATCAGACCTAAGTACTTTAGACTTGCTAGAGGAAAATAAGCCTTTCCCCTTGTACTGATTAGTTTCCCAGGGAAGCATCTTCCAAATTCCTGCCTGGAAGGTAAGGGCTCTAGAAGCAGAGGTGCAGAGAGTGGAATGACTGATAGTCTTTCCATTTACTACTAAGTATTCACACATTCACTCAATACCCCTGTCATCAGTAACAGGGTCTCTACCTTTTAAGTAAGTCTAAAGGCTTCCAATGAAAGATTTTATTTCTTTTCTGGAGAATAATCTTTAGACTTTCTGGAGGTAAAGGAGAAGCCTATGTTCAATGGTGGGGAATAGTTGAGAGGACTGAACCACTTTTTTCAGCTCTCCTCTTCACCTCAAATTCCAGTCGTACGTGAATCTTTATGTTTAAATCAGTTTAATCCTTCGTTTTCTCACTGCCAGTTTGGACTCTGGCTTTCTCAGGTTGACCAGATTATGTCCCACTTGGCATCTGCTTTCTAGCGTCCTAATAGTTCTTACTGTTGTCTCTTGTCCCATTATGTTCTTTCCATTCTAGAACATTTAGGTCTTTAAAAGAAAAAATGCATCTGTAGTTTTAGTGGGATTTGGAAAAGGAGAAAAATTATATACATGTGACAAGCTGTCATCTTAAGCCAGAAGCCGCAGGAGGATTTATTAGGGTTGTGAAAGTTTTCTCTTTATGGTATTTAGAGTTTAGATTATTTACTAATGTTTTCTTCATAAATTGTTCCCCCTTTTCCTTGTGTTACATCAGGTAAATTATGTCCAGGCAGTATCTGGACTGAACCTAAACAGTTCCCACATTTCATAGTTTATATAACACTTTAGAACATCTTATTCTTTTCCTCATCTGAACAGGAGACAAGCTCTAGGTAAAACTTTCTAGATATTTAATTGTATCTTGTATGATCACTTAGGATGTGGGTTTTTTTTTAATGTTTATTTTTTATTTTTGAGAGAAAGAGAGACAGCGTGAGTGGGGAGGGGCAGAGACACAGGGAGACACAGAATCCAAAGCAGGCTCCAGGCTCTGAGCTGTCAGCACAGAGCTGGACATGGGGCTCAAATTCATGAACTGAAAGATTATGACAGCAGAAGATGGACGCTTGACCGACTAAGCCACCCAGGTGCCCCTCTTAGGATGTATTTTTTAATTGTTGCTGGAAAATTTGTGAGGAAAAAGATAAAAAATATAGCCCCTCCTTAAACAAGAAACAAAACCCATCATACTCATCTTTGTCAAATATGATTTCTAAGGGTATATCAGTTTTAATGTCAGAATTAATAAAGTTTAAAAAATTGAAAATACTTAGATAAACGTAATACTGCTTTAAGCAGTATTATTTAAAAAAAATTAATGTTTATTTTTGAGAGAGAGAGAGAGAGAGAGAGAGAGAGAGACAGAGTGTGAATGGGGGAGGAACAGTGAGAGAGGGAGACACAGAATCTGAAACAGGCTGCAGGCTCTTGTCAGCACAGAGCCCTATGAGGGGCTCAAACCCATGAACCGCAAGATCATGACCTGAGCCAAAGTTGAACACTCAACTGATTGAGCCACCTAGGAGCCCCTCACTATTTTTTTTAAAACTATTTTTTCAAAATATATACCAGGAGATATACCTATCCTCATCAAATTATATATTTTAAGACACAATGTGATGTCAATTTTTATTTTAAAAAATGATGTATTATTTTGACAAAATCTGTAGGCTTTTGTAGAATTTCTTTTGGTTCATTTTCTAATGATTTACTGAATACCAGGCATTTTCCTTGGTATTATTAAAGATATACCAATTCCTCCAGGGCAGCATAAAATACAATGGACAAAGAGGTGAGGAGAATACAAAGATGGGCAGCAAAGCAGAGAGGTGAAAGGAAAAGGCCTAATGGTATGATAACAGATAGAAGTAGACATGATGCCGGCAGAAATTTAGCTTGAGAAACTACATAATCTTGACAGGAGTTGGGATCGAAATAGAGAAAGTAAAGGTTTGAAAGTTCTTCTCACTGAGGCTATTTATGCCCAAGCACATGAGAGATGATCACAGATGTTGAATGAAGATCTCTACTGAGCTGTTGACCACACAACAGAAAGATGAGAAGACCTTTCATTATCAGATTGTCTGCATTTTTAGTTGCATTCTAATGGCCCAATTATGTGTTTATGAGAATGATGTCCTAAAGAAAACTTTGGAGGAGAGAAAAGAATGCAGGAAATGTGTTTATATACATGTCAAATCATGTATGCTGATTTCCTATATCAAACTGAAGCTATTTTTTTCTTGATACTTCCTTCTGAAATTTTGAAGATTGCTATTTATCAATAAGAAAAAAAGAACTGCCTATAAACAGTAACATCACATTTTGATGATTTCTAAATCTAGATAACCTAGTTAATACATACCACTTTTCTGGTATTGGACCAGTCTTCCTGGGCTAAATTTGGATAATCATACGGTTATTCAAATGCCTCTGAAATATTGCAACTGAACATTTTCAATTAGTGTTATAAGCCCAACTACATGTATGATAAACATGGGAAAAATACAACTTTTTATTTCATTTTCATTAGTTACCCAACGTGAATGGTGCATGCTGCACTTTCTAAAAGGGTTGGAACTGGCTTATCTTGTGTACATAATAATGCAACTGGCAATTCTCCTGGTTTTCTGTTTGTATAATATTCTTAAGATGTTTTCAGAGTTGTGACCTGATCCACTAGCTAAGCCTACCTTTCTACAAATGGGCCAAATTTCGTAAGGCATTTTGTTCTTCTATTTTAAGCATGGCCTATGGCAGTCAAGCATTAACCTAAAACACACAGGAGTGTGTAGATGTAAAGGACGTGGGCCACTGAGCTCCCAGCTTTCCTTTTGTCCAGGATATCCTAAGTAATGACTGGGCAATCAGGGATGTACTTTGAAACCCATTCATCTGAAGGGAAAGGGAAAGAGTACTCAGAAATACTCATGTGGAAATAATGTTGCATTTATCTGTAGAAGAGGAGTCTTTGGATGTTGCAGCTGTAGAGTGATGGCAGATGAAGCACGAGATTTGGAGATGAGGGTACATTTGTTCTTCACCCTTCACATACTTCCCCCTGAATACAGCCTTATATTTAAGAAAACTTTTTGCCTCACCTTCTTTTTCTTTAAGATACGCTTCTGAGAGATGGAATTGAAAATGAGCAGAGGAACGGGTGGAAACTCACCTTGCCACTTATTCAGCCAGGGCTTCAGAATTAAAGCTTTTCTAGAAGCGTAGATAAAATGTATAAAAACTCAGGTGTTCTGCGAAGCCTGCGTGACTCAGTCAGTTAAACAAGTGACTGGATTTCAGCTCAGGTCATGAACTCACCGTTCGTGAATTCCAGCCCCGCATGGGGCTCTGTGCTGACAGTGTGTCTGTGCTGACAGCGTGGAATCTGCTTGGGATTCTCTCTCTCTCTCTCTCTCTCTCTCTCTCTCTCGGTCTCACTGCCCCTCCCCCACTCACTCTCTTTGTCCAAGTCAATAAATAAACTTTTAAAAAGTAAAATTAAAAAAAGAGATTTAAAAAAAGATGTGTTCTATGTGTCACATCTTTTTATTTGTTAAATATGGAATGTCTTTGCACATGGTTTATTTTGCTTTCTGAGGTAAAACGTTTATGTTCTAATATAATGTGTTCACAACAATAGCAATTTAAATGTTTTACCACACAACAAAAGGAATAAGAAATATTAGTAAATTTTACATTTTTTCCTTTTAAAAACAGTGTTCCAGCTTATGATTTAAACTATAAAGGCAGACAAATTTAATTTTTGCTTTATTTGATAGGGCTACTGAAGTTTCTTTCTCATATGTATTAAATATACACATAAATATCTAACAAATGATTGAAAATATAAAGTATGCACGTCATTTAAGATTATGAAAAACATTTCTGGCTTTCCAAATAATAACTTGAAGAACGCATTCATTTTATATTTGAAATAAATAATCATATCATGGAAGAAAAGTTATTTTTCTATATTCCATGGCTTACTTTTTTTTCTTGTTGGGCATCATGTTAGAGCACTTATATGGTATTATCATTGTCCTTTCCATGAATATTCTCCCTGTAAAAATTAGTGAAAATTTGTGTAGTCTTAGTGTAAAATTTTGTGAAGTCTTAAATCACTGGAATCATTATTCAGTAGTGCCAAAGAGAAATGCTTTAACATAAATAAGAATGATTCTATATGCCAGTTATACTTACATGATAAAAAATTTACATATATTTTGACATAATAAGTAATGGGCAAGAATTCAGCTTATGTAACATCTTAGTAATTGTTTATTAAAATTAACTGAGAGTGAGGACACAGATACTCTTACCTGAAATTTGGCATCTCAATGTCTGGCTGTAGTGAATTTATGAGGCAGCTATATCCATTTCCAAGTAGCAAAACAGTTCTGAATTGTGTGACTCTGCAGAGATTCAGGTGGACAGAATTAAATTATGCATCGTCTTAGAGAACAGGTGATTAAAGTATTAGAAACGTGGGAGCAAGCAAAGACCACCCAAATGAGAATGTACAAGACAATTGATTCAGAGCTTGCCGTAGCAAAGGAGTCAGCTGCCGTCACTTGCTTTTGGCAGGGACTCAAAGGCAGACAGGAAGACAGAAAGCTTTAAAAGGGGAAAAAAATAAAAAAGAAAGACTTCAGGTATCTGTGATTGGAAATTGTTGACACAAGGAAGATGCAGGTGAGCTGACCAGAAGCAGGGCATCATATGCGATTGGTTTGGGGAGCATATTTTGCTCTCTCTGATTGTCACTGAATTTAAAGTGAGGCATATAGGTAGGGCAGCTATCATTGTCAAAGTCTTGACCATTCCTGTCCAGTTGCTAGAGAGCCTGTGGTTTGGTCTCCTGACCTAGTTGCTGCAGTTTGCAGGTCAAATCTCTATTGTCATATTTAGTCTGGCCATTGTCCATTTGTATAGCAGGATCGCAGAAATTTAACTGATAATAACTTCTTTGGGATAGTGACATATGGATAATTGTATAAGAATATTGAATTAATTTTATATTTAAAAATATTTATTTTTATAGGAAAAAAAATCTGCAATAATCTTTATCCTAAACCAATGGTCCAATGAGTTTAAAAGTAACTGGTTTAAAAAAAAGTAAACTGGTAAAGCATTCCAACAGAATGTCCAATAAAATATTCCAATAGAGGCTGTGAATATAACTAATTTTATCAGTCTTATTCCTGCTGTGTTTCAAGAACTCTTTATTAGTGCAGCTTGAAGTTTATTTGTTCTTTTACAATACTTTGATGAATATATCCTATAAATAGGATTCCCCCCACACACATTGGATATCTTAAATTCTTACTTCTATTTCTAATTTTCTCATTTCTAAAACTTTTAATGCCTTATTCTCAACGTTGTCATGTTCTCTTGTCTCAGATCCTTCCACTTTCCCCCAAGTGGTTGTCATTTTACTTTTCTTTTCTTAGATAGCTTAGACCAGTTGTCCTATTCTGTAACCACTCTCTCATGAAAATTTTGATCTCTCCCTTCATGACTACATGACACCAACCATTGTCTCCTGTCCTTTATCGGGCTTTCAGACTGGGAATCTCATCCTTTATTTTCTTATGATCAGGTGTGTTTCGGTATCGTCAATGATGTTATACAGGGAGGGAGCCTCAGAGAGATACTAAATTCTTGTTACTCTGGTATGTAGTTGTTCAGGTCATTTTTAATTTGGGGTGAGAGGGATCCTCCCTTTAGTTAAATTTGCTTACCTTCTCTAAGTTTTGGGGTTATGTTGATCACTCCACCATAGTTGATATTTGCCTCTACTGGTTCTATCCCTCACTTGGACTACCTTGAAAGTAATCTTTGATATTTACATTTTGTGACCATATTCTATAATTGTGAGTGGGAGTTGATCTCAGTGCCTGTACCTTTTCTGTCAGTCTCATTGACTAGGTCATTTCTGCTTTGTCTTTCCAAAAAGGGCACTGATCATTCATGTGCAATTATATAAATATTTATTACCAATACCATTGTAATTACCATGATAGTTAAAATGTGAGGCTGTCTTCTTTTGCTCATATAATGGCAGAGCAGCTCTTTAATTTTACTTTCTTCATGGAAACTTACTCAGGGTCTTCAAATTTTTATATTTATTTTGTTAGATTATTTTTTATCATAAATAGGATGTATATCAAAATTTGAATTCATGGAACTATTTTGGATTCCAATATTTTTTGTATGTATATAATAACCAATGAAAAACAGAAGAGAGAAGTAAAAGAAGGAGCCATCACAATTCCATTACTGTAAAGGCCAAATTGTCCAGAGTTTTAAATTAGGTATTTTTGGAAATTAAATGTTTTCAAAGGGAGAGATGAACTTGAAGTTTTCCTTAGGAAAATATCCTGAACCTCCCCAAATTCCATCATTATCTTCAAAGAATATTTCCCTATGTTCTACAGGGAAAAGCTAAATCTTCAGGGAAAGCTTCTTTCAAATTTCTGATCTGATGGCATTGATAATATGCAAGAAAAATAGAAATGAAAGCAAATTATTTGTAGGAGTAAAAATATTAAATATATTACTTTACCCTTTGAACATTAAAAGATGTTTTAGCTTATCATAATTTACTCATGTATATAGGGAACTTATTCAAACTTGTTTTAAGAATAATTTATTGTAACTATTTGGGAACTGTAAATGTTTTTAAAGTTCATTAACATATCATTACTTTGGAAAAAGAAGCTGAATTAATTCATGTAAGATATTTCATGGAAATTTTTAGTTTTCAGTTTAAACAAATACTAAAGCTACCTGGGATTATTTTTCATGTAAATAGTTTAAAGGCAAAACAAAATACAGTGATATGAAGGCCAAGGAGATATTAAGAGGAGTCAAAGATTCATGGAAATATTTGTTCTTTCACATATTCATTTATTTATGCATGTATTTAAAAATATTTAGTGAGCACCTATCAAACACCGGATTCTGTTCTTCAAATGAAAAACAAATTCTAGGGGCGCCTGGGTGGCTCAGTCGGTTCAGCATCTGACTCTTGATCTCAGCTCAGGTCATTGTCTCAGGGTTTGTGAGTTTGGCCCCATGTCAGTCTCTGTGTTGACAGCACAGAGCCTGCTTGGGATTTTGTCTCTCCTTCTCTTTGCCCCTCCCCTGCTGTTCTCTCTCTGTCTGTCTGTCTGTCTATCTCTCTCTCTCTCAAAAATATATAAAGTAAAAAAAAAAAAAATTTTAAAAAAACAAAAACAAATTCTAGGGGCACCTGGGTGGCTCAGTAAATTAAAGGAGACTCAGGTCATGATCTCATTGTTCCTGAGACCCAGCCCCATGATAGGCTCTGTGCAGACAGCATGGAGCCTGCTTGTGATTCTCTCCCTCTCCCTCTCTCTCTGCCCCTCCCCCACTTGTGTGTGTGTGCGCGCGCACACACACACACTCTCTCTCTTTCTCAAAATAAATAAACATTTTAAAAATAAAAAGCAATATCTAGATTTGGATTTAATATCTACTCTCAAGGACTTGTAGAGATTAGGGGAGGAATAAATGTCAGAATTAGGAACTCATGAAGTGCCCAGCTATGCCCTGAGAATTAGTAAAGACTTCACAGAACAGGAACTATTTGAACTCAATCTTGAAGAGTGAGTGGGAGTTTCCTAGGTGAAGAGGCAGAAAAGCACTCCAGGGAAGGAGTATGAAATGTAGGGCGTGATTACAAAGGAAAATGGCAGGAGAAAGCCCTGGTGGTGAGTTGGGAGCACATCATGAAGGGCTTGGAATTGAACTTCAAGTTATAAAATCCTGAGGATGTCAAATCTTTTAAGATGATTCTCATATATGAAAGAAAGGGGGAAAATAATGGTGCTGGTTTTTTTTATTGGAATGTGAATTTAGGGGAAAAGGTAATTTTGCAGATATTGAATTCAAATACAGATATTTTGGATTTCAGATAAAACATACAAGTGGAAATATCTAACTTGCTATTGGAAAGAGGAACTGAAGTTCAGGGTAATGTTAGGTACAGATCCAAATTTGGGAATTATTCTCAGAGAGATAATTGTTAAAGCTGTGAGAGTCAATGAGCTTTTCAAGGTAGGCTGTATGAAAAGGGAAGAAAAGGAAACTACAGTCTGGATATTAGAAACTACTTAAAAATTTAAAATATTATAATATCAAATATTTATTTAGTCTGCTTTTCTTTCATAAATGCTTAAAATGTTCTTGTACGTTGTCTATCCTTCTTATAGAAATGTGATAAAATATAATTTTTATGATATTTTAATTTCCCTGGAATAGGAATATTTTATACGCATATCATGGAATTGGTACAGACCCAACTTGCCATGTCTTTATGGAAAATACAGTTGTATGTCCCTCACTGTTATCCCCCAACCTAGATTGGAGCTTAGTGGTCTAGAAGAAGATATACCCATATTTTCAGTGGTTCTTATATACAATAAAAACAGGAATGGAAATTTAACTTTGAATCTGTACCACAATACCTGCATCCACCCTACAATGGAGATAAATAATAGCAACAGGATTGGGGCAATGAAAAGTTTCTTTTTATTTTATTTTTAAATAGAAGCTAGGGGTGTCTGGGTGGCTCAGTAGGTTAAGCGATACCTTTGGCTCAGGTCATGATCTCACTGCTCATGGGTTGGAGCCCCATATCAGGCTCTGTGCTGACATCTCAGAGCCTGGAGCCTGCTTCAGATTCTGTGTCTCCCTCTCTCTCTGCCTCTACCCACACCCCACCCCCCACTCTGTCTCTCTCAAAAATAAACAAACGTTAAAATTTTTTTAAATAGAAGCTGTAACACTTTATACTGTTAGAAGGAAGTTTCAGTAAGATATGTCTAAGAGATACCAAAATAAAAATAAATATGATTTGTATACATTTTTTTTATCTGGGATTTAGCAATAAATATTGGCTTTGGAATCCAACACACAAGAGTCTAAGCTAGACTTTGTCACTACATTTTTGTGTGGTGTGGGCACACCACTTATTCTAGATCAACTTCAAAAACAAAATTTTTTTGTCATTGAAATGAGGAAAGCAAAACCCACCTGATATGTTTGCTGTGAAGATTTTATAAATAATGCATATAAAAATGCCTGGTGCAGTTAGGAGACAATAAATGGTGACTATTATTTTCAAATGACTTCCTATTCTTTAAAAAATAATGTGAATAGGCAGGAGAAAAAGCCTCAGGAGAGAGTTGGTGTGGTATTTTAAATTCCTTACCAAATCCCACAAAACCTACATGGAAAGAACATGGGACACACCCACCGGATAGATGGTGAGTGACTTAGAAAGCTCATAGTCAACAGCTAATGGCAGACAGGCTGAAAATATTTTGGTCCTAAAATGGCATGGACCAGTCATCATAGATACTAATTTATTGTTCAATAATATTAAAAGAGAGCCAAAGGATGAAGTACAGTTTAGGTGATATAGATCTTAAAGGAAGAGGAATAGTTGCATTCTTGCCAGAAATGAGGCAATACAAGCTTCTGAAGTAGGCATTTCTAATAAATTTCAAAATAGGCAAATATTTAAAGGTGTTGTTTTAATAAGTATAAAATTGGGTTTGGTATGTTCTTGTTTTTTTCTGGGTAAAAGAAATGTGATTATTAAGTAACAAAATTGTACGTTAAAAAAATGTGATCCTATTACATTTGTAGGCACACCATAGCTAACATCATGATATCCCTTGAGGTGTACCTCCTACAAAATATTAGATTAGGAAGGGCAGATTCAAGCATCACAGAAATGTCAGTTTGCCAGCTGGCCATCATGTGTTTGACTGGTGTTTAACAATGAGTATTGGCTGACCTCTGCTGAAGAACATGGATAGTATCTGGGTACCTGAGGCAATTGCAATCCACAAGTGAAAACACAATCTCTCAGATTTGTAATGGAGTACCAAGAGATGTCAAGGTGAGTCACATCACATAAATGTCACCTACTCTGACAGCATTCAGGACATCTGCCCGTGGTGCTTTTCTTCCAATTTTCTCCTTGTATAATGAGGCAACTCTAAGATGCCGGTGGGGACTGGTAGTCTTTTACAGTACACTGATAGAAATAAACATTTTATATTTCAAATCTGGCTCATTTGTTATAGCTTAGGGCAGATACTGAATCTCAATTGCTCTTGATGAGAGCAAAACTCACTTTATATAGCTACACAGAAAAATGAACGTAATAAAAAGGACATGAGTAGCTTTAAAGTACTCTCCTTTTTTTTGGAGTTTTAAATGTTATTATTTATTACTTTTTAAGACTGTATCTTCTTTGAGCAGTATAGCTTCACAGCAAAACTGAGAGGAAGGTACTGAGATTTTCCATAAACTCCATGCCCAGGAGGAGCTAACCATCTTCCATTATCAACACCCCCTACCAGAGTGATATATTTGTTACAATGAATGAACCTCCATTGACACATCATTGTCTCCCAAAGCCCATAGTTTACATTATTTACAGTACTCTCTTAATGACTGTATTGCCAGTGGAACTGCTGATTTGGGGTCCATTATTTTTAGTAAACAGAGATAATTTTAAGTTATTATTTTTATTTATTTTTATTTTATTTTATTTAAAAAAAATTTTTTTAACGTTTATTTATTTTTGAGACAGAGAGAGACAGAGCATGAACGGGGGAGGGTCAGAGAGAGAGGGAGACACAGAATCTGAAACAGGCTCCAGGCTCTGAGCTGTCAGCACACAGCCCGACGCGGGGCTCGAACTCACGGACCGTGAGATCATGACCTCAGCCGAAGTCGGCCGCCCAACCGACTGAGCCACCCAGGTGCCCCTTAAGTTATTATTTTTAACAAATTCTATATTCTAACAAGCAGACCTAGCATTTACAAGAAAATCTCTAATGTATTTCCAAATCATAACTTTTTACTCTTTCTTGTCTGTGTTTTGCTTATTTTTGTTTTTGTTTTTTTGTCTTAAATGCCCTTTCCTTATTAGTGTTATTAAATCATTTGTCTTCCTTTAATTATTCTGGGCTCTCTCTTTTTTCTTCTACCACTCACATGGCTACTTTATGTTTGCTGATTTCCACAGTAAGTACTTGTCAACACACCTTTTGGTTTTGTTTCTTCTACTTCTTTGTCCTCGATTTATTGGATTATATTTGTCAATTTTGTCCTTTTCATGGTCTGCTTCTTTTACCTTGTCCTGTAATAGTCTTATTGTCCAGCCATCCATTCACTTTATTTTTCTCCCCCTCTCCTATTTTTCCTTTCAACAATTTTATCTTCCATATGACCATCTTTATCAATATCTGATCAGTGATTCTTCCCCTTTATGTTCCCCCTTTCATTTTTTCTACATCCCTTTTACAGAGAATTGCTTATATGGCATCCATGCCAATCCTTTCTCCTTACATTTCCATAATGATTTCCATGTCTTTGTTTTCCCCACAGCTTTCTTCATTCACATTTGATAGGTATTTCTTAAAGTTCACTATGTGCATACAACATAGAGACCTAAAGATAGGATGACACAGACCTTGCCTTCAAGAATTCCCCCATCTAGAAGAGACAGACACAGAAATCAGCCAGCAATTAATGTAGAAAGTGCAGAGATAACAGACACAGGGTTTGATAGAAGCCCTAGAAAATGGTGCTATGGCTTGAGGGAGGGTGGCAAGAAGAAAAAAAATTACTACATGATGTGTTACCTCAGTTAAGTCTTGAGAGAAGAGTATTAAGTGGTGGCGAGACCTCTGTAGGTAGAGGGAGTGGTATGAAAAAAGGCTCAGAGACGTAAACTATCACTTGTGGTAAGGAGATGTGTAAGCACTTTGGCATTGCCTGAGTGTAAATGGTTGCAGAGAATGTGCAAAGGGACTTGGGGAGCAGAAAATGGTGTCACTGTAGAGGGAGTTACTTGCCATGCTGAGAAGCGTGAGCATGAAGAGCAACCTTGGATGCATTTGAAGCAGAAAATGTTCATAATCAGATTATCATTTTGACCATATATTCTTCCATGTATTTAGAGGATAGGTTCAAGGAATGTAAGAAAAGAGTTAGGGATCCTAGGTGAAGACTACCTTATGGGAATCTGCATCAGGGTGACAGTAGAGGAAGATCAGAGACAGCAGATTCAAGAATTATTTAGATGAAAACATTGGCAGAGCTTAATTGCTAATTGATCATAGAGGAATAAGGAGGAGTATGATTCTTGGAATCTACATTGAGTGATCAGATGGACAGTGACGTCAAAAGCTAAGAGAGAGAGAGAACACAGCAGAGGAACTAGCTCATCTTTTGTTCTTCCTTAACACGTCTTCCAACAGTATTAATAACTTGCATTTTGTTTCCGAATGCACTATAATTTTTAAAGCTCTCACCCATCCATTACTTCATTTAATCCTCATGCGAATTCTCTGAAATTGACTAGGCAGGTAATATCCACAATTTTCAGATAAGAGCACTGAAAACGCCTTTCCTCAAAGTATATCCTAGTGACAGCAGGTTTTTTAAATGCTCACAATGTTTTCAATTAGGCAGCCTCACATCCTAGTCTGGCAGTCGGGCTGGGGGTATCCACTCTGGGCCTGGGAAATGCAGCGATGCAGGCACTTCCTTCACAAACATGAGCAAGTTTAAAAGAGGACGACCCTCATCAGATGCATCGTCAACCCGTGACTGTCACAGTAATGCATATTGTTTAGCTCCTCCTCCTACACAGAAAGTTGTCATCCCCATCAGAAGGAACACTTTCAAATAAAAGGAAGCTTATCGATTGGCTTAGAATTCACCTTTAATAAGCATACATTTCATGTACACGCAATATTTTGCATACCATGTTTTAAACATGTGCTATAAAAAAGGCTTAAGACTGTATTAGTGACTCCCAGATTCAACCCAATGATGCCCTCATATTTGTTGCACACTTTCTTTGTGTGTGTTCCTGCAGAGTTGTATTACAGACACAGATGTTATTTTAAAAGCCCTGCACAAGTGGTCGGTATGAAAGGAAGGCTTCTGTGTTCTCCCACCCCAGCTGAAAACGAGAGAAATCACTTTCCTAGTAGCAGTAACAACACAGGGGAATTTGATGATAACGGAGGCCTTCCCTGCACGGCACTCATGTTCATTTCTAATGGGAGATAAACACGTGTAGGAGGCAGGACACTGCACCATGAACTAACTCCCCTCATTGTATTTGAATCCACTTTGCAGTGAGAAGAGATCATTTCACCATGCTTTACCCTGTATTTCTAGGTGGTGTATGCTGGTGAGGGCCCTTGTATAAACTTAATCCTCACTCTTCCTTCTCATTACTATCCAGATTATGTGTCGATTTAAGGTCTAAGTTTAAAATGAAGATACATAATATGAATTGAGTATTTATTTGTTTGGTAGGCAAAAGGGGAAGAGAAAATGCATTGAATTATGATTCCTGTGAGGAGCTTGGCAATGGCCTAACCCCATAAACTAATTGAAGGAACCTGTCAAATTATACTGCACAGCATAAAATCACGGACTGCAAGTGAGAAATAGATCACAATTCATCTGAGTGTTGTTTACATTAACTGGCGTTCGTTCTTTTAACCAGATTTATTCTCAAACTATCCTGACCCAGAAGGGTATAATACTCTAGAAAAGTGAGATTGTCAGGCAGCATTTTTCTATACAGATGTAGAATTTTTCTGATCGTGTTAAAATTTGGAACTACTTTACAAATTCTATGCATCTCTATAATGTCTCAATAATATAGATCAGGTCAGATAATACCCTTTTCTAAAGTCGACAAATTCTGTTTTGTGTATGTGAATAGTTTTAACAAAAGTAAACCCAGGAATTCATTAGAATAGTCCTTCTCAAACTGTAATCAGAAATACCTGGGGAGCTTAATTTTTGCCCCTTAGACTTATTGAATCTGAGTACCAGGGTGTAGCAATTGAGAATATTTAAGTTTCCCAGTTTATTCTGCTGTGAACTGATTGAAAAATACCAGCTTGAAATGCATGTTTAATATTATTCATCTTCATGTGGAGAAAGTAATAATATATACAAACTCCCTGTATATCATGCTGCGATCCTATGTGTTAACACTAAATATACACCTATGTGCTTGTTTATAAAGCACCTTTGGATGTTTTGTCATAGAGGACCAACGATCAGGTTGGGGCGAAAGAGGCATTTATTTTTGACTCTATAAACTTAATCCATTTATAATATTTGAAATTATTTTTCACTAAGTTCTAAGTTATTAATATGTATGTATGGGAGAGTGAGAGCTCATGTGGGGGATGAGTGTTTGGGTGTATATATAATCAACGGATCAAGAAAAATATATATAATAGCTAGTTGCATTCATCTGGACACCAGGTAAATTTTGATTTCTCCTTAGAAAATTCTATTTTCAGTTTTTATGCACAATAGACAGCCTGACCCATCCTTCATCTCTATCCCATCCCTAACCCCTACCACATAATTGAATATTGATAGCATTCTCATGATAAGGCAGGCCCTATGTTCGACTCTGGGAATGTAAGACAGCTGACATGTGGCTACCCTCAAATGCTGGCAGTAGAAACATAAACAGATGAAGAAATATGTGTAATATAAACTTATCCCCAAATACTTTATCTAAAAAGATTTAAATGTGAGTCAAAAAATTCTAAGAATCTAATATGTTTTTTTATAAAGGGGAGGATGGAAAATATTGTTTATTACCTCTCTACCGCTACTATTCTCTCTCCTAAGTGGGATAGTGACCTATTTCCTCCCAATCTTTTGTTTGTTTGTTTGTTCATTATTTATAAATTTTGTGCTTCTTCAATAGTACTATAAGCTTTTGACTTGTTCTTGGAATATTCCAAACTCATAGTGGCTACCAAGATACCACCCAGTGGATGATGGAGGGGGAAAGGAAGGGCATTTGGAGGAATCTATGTCTGTCTACTTACTATCCCACTTTTCTGGAATGTTCTTTTTGTTCCCTACCTGTATCATTTTCTGCTTTGCAGAATCCTCTGAAACTCCCTCACTTTCCATCTATCCATCTAATTATCCTCCCTGCTTCTTTGGGAATACATGTAATTTGGGTTGCAAAAACATACAAGATACAAAAAGTAAAATTTGAAAGAGGCAAAATCTATAAGGCAAAGGAAAAACAAAGGATTTGATTGTAAAACAGCCCTGAGATTCAAACATAAAAATGAATGTCCAAAACACTATCCACTTCTTAAGAGTGGGGTATAAATTTGAGTCTAAGATGTATAATGAAAAAAAGACTGATTTAAAATAATAAAATTGACTTAAAATATAATTGAATAATCAGAGAAAGGGTGACAGGTTGTGATTTACAGGCACATGATTCATTTTGTATTCTTAACCCTGAGTTCAGGGTTTTGCTTATGGGTGATACCTGTTTTCCTTTCATGATCTTTAATCGTCTAAAACTGATCCCTTCTCATTCAGGTGAATAATGTCTAGACCACAGAAGTGAAAGTAAGTGGATATTAAAGGAGTTCTCTGGAATACTCACAGTGCATAAATTAGAGTTTTATAAATGA
The DNA here is from genome assembly GCF_023721935.1 of Panthera uncia. Classification (NCBI taxonomy): domain Eukaryota; kingdom Metazoa; phylum Chordata; class Mammalia; order Carnivora; family Felidae; genus Panthera; species Panthera uncia. The sequence continues at coordinate 26,057,666 of NC_064818.1, read as the reverse complement.
TGTAAAACTAGTCAATGATCAAAATAATGTTCAGCTGAGATTATGAAAATGAGGCTAAGGAGCAGAAGCTAGCTTTTCAAATGATCTAGGAACCCATGCTATTTTCCATTAGTGAGCACAGTTACTGCCACCGCTGAAGTTAGGTGGAAATTGTGAAGAATTGAGCCAGAGATAGAGCCTGTGACCAGGGATGTTTGCAGCCCCAGAAGGGCAACAGTAAACACTTCCTTTTGTTTTCCTTTATCAGAATTCTATTGTAGCATGAATCAGAGATGGTTGATAAATGAATTGAGAGGAAGTATGAAAAACCTCACAATAGAAGTTAGTTCTGACTGTATAGCAATTAAATATTTTTATATGCTGCTTATGATTAATATTGAGTGTTTCACACTTTTTATGCTTATAAATTTCATTTGTTGTTCACCATAAATATATGTATGATTAAATGAAATAATAACAGTACTTTCAAATCATTTTCACATGCACCATCTAATTTGATAATCCAGATCATCTGTGAGGAGGATAAAAATAGCTAATAATAATTTATTAAGGGCCATTGTATTTCAAACCCTGTTCTGAATTATTTTAATTAACTCATTTAACTTTCAAAAGAATCCTATGAGGTATGTACTGTTATTATATTACAGATGAAGACATGAAGGCATGGGAGGAATATATTATTAACCCAAGGCCTCACAGCTGGTAAATACTAGACATGGGGTTTGAATCCAGCCAGTTTGACTCGTGTCTTCCCCTCAACTTTACCAGCATATTGCAGAGAAGGAGGTAGAAGCAAAGAGATCATATACTTCTGTGATTTCTCATACATGTCTTCATGTGCCATACAGAGGTATAGAAAAAAGTTGTCTGAAGTTATATGAAGTCCAGCTTCAAGTTTTTAATCAGTCAGTCTCAGAATCCAAAGTTCTTCTAGTCTAAGCATGATAAACACAGAATCATGATGCAATACAGAAACTAGCAAATATTTCAAGGCAGTCTTAGTTCCCACAATATGCAACCACATTGAACCAATAAGATAAATGCTATAGAGGGGTGCCTGGGTAGCTCAGTCAGTTAAGCGTCTGACTTCAGCTCAGGTCATGATCTCATGGTTCGTGAGTTCAAGCCCCGCGTCGGGCTCTGTGCTGACAGCTCAGAGCCTGGAACCTGCTTCAGATTCTGTGTCTCCCTCTCTCTCTCGGCCCCTCCCTCACTCACACACACACACACACACACACACTCTCTCTCTCGGGAATAAACAAACATTAAAAAAAATTTAAAAAATATAAATGCTATTCTACACATTGTATGCATGCACACACACACATACAAATACACACACACACATAAACATATGCACATACAGACAAAGTTTAGAATTCAGGTAAAGAAGGAATCACTGCTGCTTGAAGTGTAACTTCCAGAGAGGAGACCTTGATCTAAGTTTTTAGAACAGCTAGAAGGATGACACAAACCTGTCCAACCCAAACATTGAAATGAAGCAAAAATACATGAAGTGTGGTGGATAGTGCAGTGGGTTGGATATTTACTTTTTCTCTTTCAAAAATGTGATCTTAGGCAAATTCCTTCTCTATTTCCTCCTCTGTAAATTGGGAATAGGAAACTACCTTCTACACTAGTGATGTTGTGAAGCAAAATAAGTGATGTGTATGAATATACTTTATAACTTAATATGTAAAGTTAATATACAATTAATTATATTGTATGTTGATACTTCATTAAATAAATGATTGCATGTAGTGGCTACTGACTATCAAATTCCTGAGCTATTGGGGCACCTGGGTGTCTTAGTCAGTTAAGCGTTGGACTTTGGCCCAGGTCATGATCTCATGGTTTGTGGGTCTGAGCCCCAAACGGGGATCTGTGGTGACACTGTGGAACCTGCTTGGGATTTTCTCTCTCTCCCTTTTCTCTTTGCCCCTCCCCCACTTGCTCTTTCTCTCTCTCTCAAAATAAATAAATAAAAGTTCCTGAGCTAGTGAAGACAAATTAAAATATTTAGAAATGGAAAAGTGGCTGTATGCATTTTATCTCATAAAATGTTCAACGGTACCTAGAAAATAATAGATATACAATATACATTTGGTGTATGAATGCATAAACAAATGAATGAATTAAACAAATTAATGAATGTCAACAAAGTTCTGATTTTCATCAATTCTTCCACTCTTCTACCTTAAGTAGACTATGGCTTCAACCTTAAAAATGTGGGCAAAAAATTGTATTCTTATTTAAAACTTTTTTGGCTGGGTTTGGTGTCAGAGTGAATGGTTAGTAACAGATATTCTCATTTTAACTTGATTCATATTTTTCGTTTTTGTTTTTTAGTTTCAATTTGCTGTATTTAACCTGAAAAATACCTCTACGTAATAAAATCATTCAAAGGATATGTTTCACATACAAAAGGCGAACAATGTTTTACTCATTAATAATTATTAATATACATTCTCCAAGCTTTTATTTTCTTTTCAAATAGTTGAAAAGTATTTTTACAAAGAAATGTTGTGCACTAAAGAAAAACCTAATAGTATGTAAGAGCATATTTAAAGTCTCCTATCTCACTGACACTCCCTCTCTTAATCTAAATTCCAAGATATGACCACTTCCAGCTACTTTTATATTTAGCTTTTCTCTTTGTTACCTATGCTTCACTAAATGATTATATTGCTATATAATTTATCTGCTATGATCATTGTTTGTGATCCTCTCATAAACACAACAATTTTATTTTTCCAATTCTGCCATTGGCCACCTCTATAACCTCAAAATTCATATGCTGGTAACATTTTGTTCATCAATCATCAGATTTTCCTGAGGAGGAAACGATTTATCTGACCTGGCAGTTTGTGTAATGAGGACATAACAGCTATCTTACTTTTGTCCACCTTTTCTGACCCTGTCCTACCTTTTACCAAATCTCACAAGTGCACCTTGACTTTTGCTTGCAATTTTACTTCATAACTGTAATATCCCTGCTTTGTCTATTGGTTGTTTCTATATTTTGAGAAAACTGAATATTCAGTTATATTATTTGAGCTATCAACATTGTTCTTCATAATGATTGTATGCTCAGATTATATTTTCCTCTTTACGATACCAGAAGTTCAAGTCTTGTGCCATTCAGTGGAGGAGTTCTTCATTTGTTCATTCATTTATTCATTCATGTATTCATATATTCATTCATTCATTAATTCAATAGCTATAGGGAAACTCCTGTGTTAAGCACTGTTCAAGCCTCTTGTACCACAATAAATGAATCAAAACTACAAAGGTGCTGGGCTTCATGGAGCATATATCCCATTGAATACAGACAGACAATAAGGAGTAGGTATAGTAATTATATTGGATAATATTTTAGAAAGCTATGGAGAAATGAAAACATAGACACAGGTGAGGAAGAACCAGTATTGCTGGGTTGGAGTTATAGTTTTAAATAGTATGATTGAGATAGGCCTCAGTTGAGCAAGAGTTGAAGGAAATGGGAAGTTAAGCATGCAGATTCCAGAGAAAGTGAGCCTGAAGCAGAAGGCACAATTAGAGAAAATCCTAGCTGGAGAGTGTGCGTAAAGTAGTATGAGATGAGATCAGAGGTATGGTAGGAGGTACAAGATGTATCCAGTGAGAACTTTCTTTGACTCTGAATGTAATAGGGGCCATTTCAAGATTTTGAGTAATGATATTTACTGCTCTGTGTTACATTTTTAAAGGGTCACTCCTGTACTGGAAAACAAAACAAAACAAACAAACAAACAAACAAACAAAAAACCAACACAAAAAAAAGTAAGAGGCAAAGAGAAACACGGAGACTTATTAGAAGCAGTAAAAGGAACCCAGGAAAAACTTAATGTGCCCTCCTACTCTGAGGACTCCATGTCTTTAATTTCTTTGATGAGTCTATCATTTTTCTATTTACTATCTTTATGGAACTCCTATTAGTTGAATGTTTGATCTTCTGTATTGATTCTCTACATCTTAGTTTTTCTCTCAAAATTCCATCTCTTGTCCTTGATGTTATTTTCTAATTCTTCCACTGAAATTATTATTATTTTTTAAGATATTATTTTTAAGTGATCTCTCATCCAAACATGAGGCTGAAACTCATAACACCAAGATCAGAATCACATGCTTTACTGATTGAACCATCCAGGTGCCCCTCCCATTGAAATTATTTTAAGATAACTTTTTATATTCAAAATTTCTTTCTTGTTCTTTAAATGCTTTTATTTTCTTCATACCATTCTATACTTGTCTTACAGATACACTGTCTTCATGAGTCCTTTTAACAATATTTGTATGGAGAGTTTTATTTAGATTAATCTCATTTAGTTTTTCTCTTTTCCTTGAATAACTTGTGTTTCCTCAATGGTCATTTCCCCCCTGTTTATCCTATGATTTATTTTCCATATAGAAGGCTGTTTCCAAATGTATTGTAACTCTTGGATCTGTTTATATTTTAAAATAAGCTAAAGAAAAACAGGCTGTATAGCTGTACATATAGGTGGGACCTGTCTCTTTCTCACTTAATAAAGAGTAAATGTGAAAAGTTCAGCCTTTAACCTGGATGACCCTAGATACTAATTTGAGATGTAAACATTTGTGTTAGAAATCAGAGTACTCTTAGAATATACTTTTTTTATATTTCTTCGGGAAAGAAGCTTCCACCTTTTGGCTTGGGGAGAAATGTTTGCCTGCTTCTGTGAGTCCATTTAGAGGAGGTCTCTTGGAGGTGGGATAGAATTGACTATGTGTAAATGGAATTCCAGCCTCATTGTTTGCTCTAACTGGTGTTGCCAAGTCCGGAGCCTGTGTACAAGCTGAGACTTTGTTCACTATGATCCGTAAGTAAATACAAAATTACATAAATGCTAAATGTTCTTATTTTTCTTTAAAAATATAACAAAATACTTGACTTAGTGAGGTTGAGAAAATTTCCCTAAGGAAGTGACAATTATGAGACCTGAGTAATAAGGAGGAGTTAACAGGATAAAAACAATGTTGCAGGAGTTTTTACCACGACACCAGGGATTCATTGCCTCACCACTTCAAAGAATGAAGTGGTGGACACAAAATGAGCAGCAGGCAAAAGTTTATTAGAGTAGAAGATCAGAAAAGAAGAAGAGTATGAAAGCTTTCTTTACAGAGAGGGGACATTTATGGTTTAGCTAGGCATTTTTATTGTCAAATTCCTGAAGGAAACCTGAGAGGGAGTAGGTGGTGTCTGTGACATTCTTAAGAGGGATTTTATGCCCTGAGGGGGTTTGCTGTAGTCAATGACTCCCAGCATTGTTTCAAAGTAAGTGTTTTTCCCCACCCAGGGACCTTAGGTCCTAACCTTTCCCTGTCTCCCTATTTTATCCTACCTTTTCCTATTATAGTCCTCCCTCTGAACATGTGACTCCTAACTGCCATTAGGGACAGGGATGACCAACAGATCTGAACTACTTCCTGTTGAAGGGGCATGATGACAGGGGAACAGCAGTCAGGACAGGTTCAGAGGTCGATCCAGAGGTCCCATTTAATGGGAGGGTGTTTGCTACATCTGGGCTAGCAAAATTTTCTTGGATGTCTAATTTTTCTGACATGTGACAGCAACTGCAAATTACATATATAAAGAATATCAGACCTGTAATGCCCCCGATTTCGAATCCGAGAGACCACCAAAGGGCCGATACCGCTACAAACGCACGAGGGTTTATTTGCAAGCTCGAGCTTGGGCCCAAGTATACCCGACACAGCAGAGCAGAGACTTGGACCCCTATGTTAAGAGGCGTGGCAGGTTTAGAGGGGCCAGTGACCAATGAGATTGTAACACACACAGAAAGTTGCACGTTCGTGTCAGTCCACACGCAGGTGGCCAATTGAATTACAATTTACCCTATAGTAACTGTTTGAACTAGCCTATCACTCTGGTCAGAATTGGCGCGCAAGTTTGGCGAGCAAAAGGCGGGGTTTACATTCTTTGGCGGTTAGAGGTTCTGCATTCCTAAATGAGCCAGTTTCCAGTAAGGGTGTGCTCAGCGGCTTGACTAGGGTGGGGGAGTGTCTTAAGCTATAAGTAGGTCATGTGGGGGTTATACATGAGATGGTGGGTGTAGCACAAAATGGAGTTAGTCTTGCTCTGTTTGTCCAGGGGTAGGGGATTTTTGTTAAATTCCTTGGGTCCCAGAAGACCAACAATCATTAATATTCCAAATGTAATGCATTCTAGGGAAGAAGCCACACCATAAGAAGGAAAGATGGATTGTAGCCATCCAAAAAATCCCTGGCAAGTCTGGTCGTGGGTGTGTGTGTGTTTGTGTATTATCAATTTAACTAGTTTTTCCTCCCTCTTCTATACTTCTTTGAATCTGGTGATATTACTGATTAGAATAATTGAGCACCTGAACTAGCTCATGTTGCTCAATCCTCAATTCTTCCTTTAGCCATCCAGTTTCCATAGGAACAACTCCATGAGGTGTATTTAATTCTACCTCAAGGAAAGATTGATCTTCGATATCCCAATTACTATAAATCTTGTTACTCTTTTGTAAATGTATTTGGCCAAAAATTCTGATGTTGCACCATACTCTGGTATGATTTAGTATATGGTAGATATGCTCACAGGTAAAGTTCTCTGTGTCAGCTATTTCTCCTTGTTTACTTTCCCAGCAAAATTTTCCTTTACCCATGTACCAAATGCTGTTGGTTACTGGGATAGAGATGAGTGGCCAGACCTGAGTGAAATCAGGATTCCTTTTTTATTGAGGGCACGGACAGATTTTATTCCTCTCTTCACAGTCAGAAAGAGATATGGGATCCCAAGCTGACTCATTTGGCATTATGGCCCATTGACTCCCCATTGGCAAAATCCTTTTTTGATTTAATATAGTCCCTATGTCTGCAAGTTAAACTATTGGATATGAATTAGCATGGTCCATCCTAGGCACATGTGTCCTTATGATGCAACACCTCAAGTTACAGCTCCCAGAATAATATTCCATAACTTGGGGCTTCCATATATATGCCCTAATTTTCAAGTTTCCAATTCATCCTTTATTAGAGTAGGCCATTGTCCCACGGCCACCTCAGATTCCATCTGCATTAACGTGGTGAGCAATTCTTCCGGGGTTAGAATGCACGCCCTTTTGCAGGTTTGAGTTTGGAAGTGTCTTTGTAGGGTTTATCTCGTCTTATTTTCCACCTTACTAAGGCCTCATTTTCTTTTGTGCCTATTCTATCCTATTTTTTCCTATCGTAACAGTAGAGGACATATTCCTAGTATAACATGTTCAAGATTCTCATTTTAGGAGCAATGATGAGATTTTGGAGTGATGGGGGGGTTCCGAGCTGACTGCCAAGAAAAAATTCTTGAAGACATCTTTGGTGCAAAAAGATGATTTTATTACAGTACGGACCCGTGGGCAGAAAGAGCTGCCCTGGGTTTGCGAAGAGTGACCGATTATATACCTTCAAGTTGGGAAGGGGTTAGGGATAGAGTAAGTATCTAAGGAATTTTGAAAACAAGGTTTCTAGAACCTTGAGGGGCTAACTATTGTTAGGAAAACTTCATTTATTACTATTTAGTAAAACCTCAGTCATGAGACCATTCAGATACATATCAGGGACCCTGTGCTTGGACTATAATTGCCAACATAACACGGGCATTAAAAATAAAGGAGGTTTGCAAAGGAATTTTTATGTGTTTAAGGAGATTCACAGGATCCTGGGGGGGTCAGGATGTTAAGCCAAGATCCCATCTTGCCACTAGCAAAATGTCATCATGGAGGCAGCCGAGCTTCTAGAGGAGGGTTGCTCTGTTTCAAGGAATTGTCAATGGGCTATCGGCAATAAGGTAATTTAATTTTTCATTTGCCTTTATTTTCCACATCACCATGGCAAACACTTAAACCCCCTTACATCTTGATGAGGGTGATATTAGGGCTCCAGAAAACTGAGTCTATAGGTTTCTGGAGATTACGCTATGGATACGGTTGCCTTTTTCTTGCAGTTTACTAAGTTATCCATAAAGTGAAGGAGACTCCTATCCTGCAGGACTGTGATCTCTAGCAAAACTCCATTTGTTTTCTTTCCTTTTCTTTGTTCTTGGGCAGCGGGGAGTATCTGAGGAATATCATACATATCCCACCTGGCAGGGAGAGCGCTGTTAGCCTGTACTTTGCCCTCAGCTTGCCTTATACTCCCTCATCAGGGAGCACAGTATGAATGAAATATATTTTTGTTGTTGTTGTTGTTGTTATTGATTGCACCATTTGGGACACAAGTATTACTAGTGGCAAAGACTAACTGTTACCACAAAGATACATAAAGTGGAAATATTAATATATTCACTTTAATGAAATAATTACCAAAAACAACTAGCAATTTTGAGCCACCAGTGTGTATAATTGTTTTTATGTGTTATTTATAATATTCTATGTATCTTCTATTTTCTAATTGACAAACCTGGAGGTTGAAATTAAAAGAATATAAATAATTTGCCCTAGGTCACATAATCCTAAGAGTTGCGGGGAGGAAGACCTTCCTCTGCCCAGGGTCCTTCTAGCTGGACTTAGAATCAACCAGACATAAAACAGATTAACAGGACAAAATCAGATTTAATAGGCCTACTTTCAGGGAATCCACACAGACATGACATTCCAAAGACAATGAAGCAAGGCAAAGCTTATTTGAGCTGAGGAGAGGGGTAGGGGCCTGAGGACACAAAGGAGAGAATGCTTCTTAGTGGGAAGGTAAAAGGTGATGTTTGGAAAACAAAGGTGGCCTTATTGTGCAGATAAGGTTCTTAGGAAAAGGGGAGTCTCTGTTAATAGCTCTCTTCCTGATAAAGGCTCTTCTTTCCAATATAAATGCAGGCAGTGGGGAGGAGACAGAGAACTTTTCCTGCATCTCCTAGGTTTTAATTACTTTTAACTCAAAATAATCTTTATGCTATAGAGGTCCATCTCACAAGGTCCATCTACAAGGAAGAGCAGCAACAAACCCAAACTCTGATTTTCACATTGCAACTCTTTTCTCCATAACAACTTGTGAAATAAAACCATAGTTTACAAAGATTAGTATAAAATAGTCTTTTAAAATCCCTGGGCTTGTGTATCTGTTGTTAGACTTTATTTTTTTCTTTATTTAATGTATGCCAGTGTTTGGAACAGCAAAACAAAACGAAACTAAACAGAAAGAAGAAAGCCCATAGAAATGCTAATATGGAGTCAGTTAGTGTTAGAACTGTCCAAAATCACTTAGAAGCTCCATTTTTGGGGGTGCCTGGGTGCCTCAGTCGGTTGAGCATCAGACTCTTGATTTCAGCTCAGGTCATGATCTCACTGTTTTGGGAGTTCAAGCCCTGAGTTGGGCTTTGTGCTGGCAGCACAGAGCCTGCCTGGGATTCTCTCTCTTTCCCTCTCTCTCTGGCCCTCCCCTACTTGCACTGTCTCTGTCTCCCTCAAAATACATAAATAAACTTCATACATTTTAAATAAAATAAAAATAAATAAATAAGTAAATAAATAAAAAAATAGAAGGTCCATTTTTTTATAGTACCATGTTAATTCTGATAATTAGAACCCAACCATCAAAATTAAGACTGATTCTGTTCTTATTTATTGTATAATTTCAAAAGTCTTGTGTCTGCAATGCTAGCAAGGTGAAACAAATACAGTCATGAAATTTGTTAATAAATGAAAGGTGAAAGTGATAGGAATATTAAAATACAGAAACTCTAGAAAGAGTTTGGTGCTCAACACTGAAGGTAACAGAGATAGAGGGGAAAGTATCAGTCAAATGAGGTCTAGCAGAAGGCTAAATTTTTTAAACGAGACAATTTTATATTTTATTTTAAAAAGTCTTTTGACTTTTCTCCTTCTGCAGATATTCCTGAAGAGTCTAGTAATTCTGCTTTTTTTACTTTGTTTTGATACAATTTTAAAGGGTGTTTCTTTCCTTTTCTGTTCTTTAGAAATCAATTCAGACTAACTGGGTGAGCAAAGAACAAAATTGAGGAATAATAGAACCCAGCTCGGTGAAAATATTGATTAAATACCTTCACCAAAGTCAAAGTTAATATGAAAAGCCTTGTAAGAACATAGAGGATTACATATGGGGATTATTATAAAGACTTGCATGTTGAGCCAACTTTTTGTTTTTATTTTCTCCTACATCAAGCAGATACCATAGTCTTTCATTTAAAGCATGTACAAATAGGATTACACAGAAATTCAGTGATAGAGCTAGAAATCAGAAGATCGTTAACTTTCCTTAAAGTAAGATTTTATTCCATTGTTTTTCTAAAGATCTTTAGTGATAAAGTCTCACAAATTCAAAGTAAGCGGCTCATGGGGAGATACAAAACAAACTAACATTAGACCATGAGACCCGCGTTTTGATTTTCAACCCAAATGTGTGTGTGTGTGTGTGTGTATGTGTGTGTGTGTGTGTGTTGCTTCTAACATTTGACATGGTCAGGCAGAATCTTTTTTACAGCTGATTTTACCAATGTACGACATAGGCTTATTTTTGAATCATGATTCTTTTATGAAACAGGATGTCTCCTACTCATAATGCTTAGGTAGCAAAATGCCTGTTATTATCGTGGTCCTATCAATATAATTCCATTTCTAAAAATCCTCCTTTAGATCTGAGGCTCAGAAAATGTACTGCTTTTTACATAATTACACCCTTCGAAACCACCATTTGTGCCTGACGCAAGTTGAATGCTGCTGTTTAGGAGGTATGAATTATTCCTTTGTTACAGGTGGACAAACCACAGATGTAAAAATGACAGTAGATCATGTGCAAAAATGCACTCAATGATGTAAAACAAATTTTTCTGAATTTATCTTCCATCATTATTCAGAGCTAAGCAACATTTGAAAAAAGAAACTGTGCCATTTAAATAAAATACACAATTGCCAATTTGAACCATGGGCGTTTGGCATTGTTTTCCAGGAGACTGGATGGGTGGGTTGTTTTGATCCACTGTGACCCACACCATGAATTTACAATTGGGCTTGCTGAAATAACAGCTGGAGCTTGGCAACAAGGCTTTTCTCTGCCAAATTAACTGAGCTGTATGGGGATAAAATCTGTGACCTTGTCTTCATTAACCCAGTGTTTTACCCAACTGAGTTAACTTCTCCAGTCCACACTGGGTTGTGTGTGCTGTTTACAACAGCAGACAAACAAAAACAGAGGATGTAACGTCATGGATATCGGCAGCATTTTCATTTTAAAATGAAAGGTTTTCTTGAAGATGCCAGGATCAGCCTCTTAATCACTGTTAACCAAAGCATTCAACTAGATACAAAGCTGTCAATGCTAGATCTAGCATTTTAAAACGTAAGAGATGATATTAACCTTAGGAATATTCCTGTGTTGCTGGTTTAGAAATGGTTATCTGTGGAAAATCAGCAGCCTTTTTCCTCAAGCCATGATATATTATCAAGCCACAGGCTTACTGCAGAGGGCATAGTCTTTTGCTCTCTATTTAACACTAACTCTTTTTTTAAATATTTATTTATTTTGAGAGAGAGAGAGACAGAGAGAGAGAAAGAATGTGAGCAGGGGAAGGGCAGAGAGAGAGGGAGAGAGAGAATTGAAGCAGGCTCTGTGCTGTCAATATAGAGCCTGACGTGGGGCTCAAACTCAGGTACAGCTAGATCATGACCTGAGCAGAAACCGAGAGTTGGATGCTTAACCAACTGAGCCACCCAGGCGCCCCTATATGACACTGATTCTTATGCCACTGAACTTGTGCTACTTTTATTTATTCACAGAGCTTGTCTTGGTCTATCTCAGGCTAGTCATGAATTCGTTTCATCATTTGAATTTGTGTGTAATTAGCTTTCCAAACCTGTCACGCGTCTCTGAAAGCATATGTTTTACTTTTTCATTTGGCCATTGTTCACATTATCAAATAGTTTAGTGTTGACCTAATATGTGGCCTGGGAAATAGAGTTTGATGATTGTTTTTCATTTTAATTTGTCAATGAAAGCATAATGTAACATGTAGAATTTCTGAACTGCACATTGGTGCAGTCCATCTTTACAGAAGTTGCTGTCATTTTGTTAAAAGGCTCATTCTCCAAAGCATGGACATTTTCATACTATTTGTCATTGGGGAAAACATCTCAATGACTTTGGGAGAAGTTTTACTTTTTTTTTTTTAAACTTGTTATCTATGTTTTTCAGATGATTAGAGGAGGCACATATCTTTGGTTCTTAATAATCCAAACTGTGCTACTGAATAGCAACCCAACTCTATTCCATTTGTGAAAAGAGATATTTTGAATAGTCGTCATAAACCTATATTGCTTAAAAACATCATGGAATAAAGTACATGTAGGATAGGTAGGTTTCCTGATAATATAAATACTTGCGATTTTTTTTTTTTCTGAAAGACGTCTTGTTGAAGAACTGCCGACAGTGCCTTAGCAATTCAGCTATTGAGTAAATTATCTTATTTGTCAAGTGTTGTATTTCAAACATTTAGGAGGCCTGAAAGTTCCTGTGGTCCATCGTCTCATTTTACTGGTAAGTAAATGAGACTGAGAAAGGCTTCAGGAAGCAATGTTAAAATATATCTACAGAGAACTCCGATCTATTTATTCAAGCAATATTTCATCACTGCACACATTTGGGCTGGTATTTTTAAACTAGAATTTGTTGTAACATTGTATGAAGGCATACTTTAATTTGACTGATATCTGTATTTCTGTAATAAGAGAGCAACATACATCACCTACATCTCCTTTATTATTGGAAATGGAGAAGCCAGGTGACTAAGTCAAAATTGGCTGATGTCAATATTAATCTACATCCTGCTTCAAATATTGTCCTCTGTTTGCCACTCCAAACTCATGAGATATGTATGCTAACAGATGAAGTACCAAATTCAAAAGCTTTTTATATTTGCTAAAAATATTATTTAAAGGTAAAGTTGTGACTGATTCCTCGGTTGCAATAAAAAAATGGTAAATCCACAAGTTCCTGGAAGCCATTTTTAATATTTATTTCATCATTGTTTTGCTGGATTAGAATTTTAAGCAAACATGGAAAATAAGTGGTTGGCAAAGGATTTATTAGATTGCTTAAAATATTCATTGAGCACCTAGTTCATGATAAGCCTGTTCTAAGTAGTATAGATAGTTAAAGCACTTTGACCTAGCCTTTGGATGTCAAATTTGAATTACAGCAAATTATAGCAAAGAAACAAATACATGATTCAGAACAACAATAAAATAACTGGATATAGTTTAAGATCAATGTTTTACACTAAGTGCTATGGGAGAGCAACAAGAGAGTAACTCGTTATTTTGAGGAGGTCCATATATTTTTTAGAGAAAAGGTGGAAATTAAACATTAGACACCAGAGGATGAATTGGAATTGACAAGGTAGACAAGTGAGGAGTGAGCTCATAGGCTAAGGAAACAGAAAAGCTAAGTGATGGAGATAAGAATGCAAGGATATGTAAGGGTAAGAGAGTCCATATAGTTAGTGTGAAAGGTATGTGGTGAGGGGTGGTGAAGTATGGCAGGGTATGATTGGGTAGGTGGAGTCCAGATGGTAAATTTTATGTGCCTTAATAAGAAGTGTGTGTGTGTGTGTGTGTGTGTGATGTAGTATCCCATCAAGTGCCTGTCTCTGGGTGCCATGCTGTTGTTAAGGCATGTATACATGGGACAAGCACAGTCCCCTTCTTCCTTTGTCTCTAAAATAATTACTGGCACGTAATATTTAATGCATCTCAGGTCATAGAGCAATGTATAATTTTTTTTTTTTTTTTTTTTTTGGTAAATGTTAATACTGAGGAAAGTGAAGGGAATCATGAGTAGAGCTGTCTTTCATCAAAGCAAAAGTGAGTCCGTGTCAACCTTGTCCTATACACATAGGTGGAGGATAATTGCATACATTATTAATTTTTGAAATGTGATTTTTGTTCAAAGCTACTGGAGATTTTGTGTCTGCTCTTTATTTCTGTGTGTATGGAGGGGGTGTAGTGTCAAAGTGAGAAGAGCCTAACTGATGAAGGTTGCACAGGTTGCTAGCTAGTCCAAGGAAACTTAAGGCTAAAAATTCACTCCACACCTTTATAAAAGACATCACCTAACAGAAAACACAGCAAAGATACTATATATACATTCCATATTATTTTCAGAAAAAAAATCCTTCAGTTGACATATTCACTTAGTCAAAGTAAAAAATATACTTAGTTTTCCTTAGTATTATCTTATTGTTCTTTCTTAATTTTGGCGGCTAATATTGTAGTTTATCAAAGATAGAATCTTCACAATATGATAGCTCTATGAATTTTTGTTGTTTGGTCTTCACAAAATTAGAGCTTTTGTGCAGCACCGTATTTAGAGACTCTTCTAGAGAACAGCCCAATTAGCATCTTATAAATAATGCAAATATGAATGAATCAATGAGTAGGAAATTCTGCCAAAGTTCATTGCTTGTTTTCAACATATTGCTATTTACAAATACCTCAAGTTAGTTTTAATGTAAATTCTTTTCAAAGTACTATTATGAATACTTAAGGTGATAATTCACATTTTAAATTACACAGAATAATGTCAAACACAAATTGCCTGTAGATAATTGTTACAATTTCCTCCAGTTTGGCAATCCTCTTATGAGAAGTTAATTCACATTTTTTCCTAGTATCACTGGTTTTCCATCATTACCAGGAGAACAGATCAATTCAGCCTTTTAAATTCTTTCAGTAGGTTTGATACAATCAGACTAATCATTAACTGTGTTTGAGCATTCACAGTCCTCATGTTTGGTGTTTGGGGGTATGTACAAAATATGTAGCCCAGACTTCCTATCTTCTTTTTAAAGTTTATTTCTTTACTTTGAAAGAGAGAGGGGTGGAGGGTGGAGAGAGGAGAGAGAGAGAATCCCAAGCAGGCTTCCTGTTCTCAGTGCAGAGACCTACGCACGAACCATGAGATCATAACCTGAGCAGAAATCAAGAGTCGGAGGCTTACCTGCCTGAGCCACCCAGGTGCCTCCAGACTTTCTATCTTTAAGTAATTACCGTAACAAATAGAAAGATCACACACATAAAAAACATTTAAGAGGGTGAAGATTAAATGGACAGAGAAGGGAAACATTTATTAGCTGTTGGTGGTCAGGCAGAGGGTTCAGGAGTGATCAACCATGAGTAAAATGCAGATCATCATAAGCATTCAGGTTTAGGGGTCACATTCCTGAGAACATATGAAAGACCCTGTCTACTGGCATATCATCCTTGCAGCCAGCCAGTGTTCTCTGAGACTCAGAGTTTACTGTCCACAGTGAAAGGGAAATTACTGCTGCTTAAATTTTCCACAGATTCTGCCATCTGCAGACCAGTTCAGTTGGGTTGAGTGTAAAAATAAAGGTATCCTAAACTTGTCAGCATTTCAAGCTCCCTGGGTCTGGTCCTTACGTACTCTCCTATTTCTTTGTCCAACATTGTGCTATGGAAATTCTGTTTTGGTCAAATTGGATGCCTTTTCCCAGAACAACTCCATAACTAGTGTGTGTCAGCCCCTCCCGCCTTTCCATTTGGCCAAACCTTTTTGCATTTTCTTCCAACTCAAGGCTCCACTCTTACAAGTTTGTATTTAGCCTTCTGGAATAGATATGTGCAGACTATGCCTTTCTTCCAAATAAAATTGGTCTTATAAACTTTAAAATGATAGTGGAAGCTGTTTGCTTTGGCTTAATTTGCCATTTTTATTAACACAACAGAAATAATATAAAATCACATTCAACTACTTTGCTGCTGAGTATTTTGCAATGGAGGAAAGAACCATTTTGAAGTAAATTTCTTGTCTTTATTAAATTTTGAATGCTTGAAAATCCAGTAGGATTGGATAGTTCTATCTATTTCCATTGTAATTCCTCTGAGGAAAATAAGTTGGTCTCAGATATATAGTGAATGTGATAGAGGATTTATCACAATATTGCAGGGATAAAACCGAGGAAACACTAAAGGAGTAATTGACTAATTATGCTAAGATGTTTCCATTTCCAGGCAGACATGAAACAAAATAATCAACTCTTCTATCTCACCTTATTCATTTTATAGATGTGGGATGTACAGTGATATCAAATCATACTAAAAATTTTTTAAATATATTTATTAAGCCAGTTTCTTTTCCTCAAATGCCCATTTTTCCTTGACACTCCCCCCCCCCGTGGTCCTGCATTTATTTAAATCATCTTATATAGTACTACAATATTTCACTAACAGAATTTTTAAAATATTTTCTAAAACATTGGGATCTTTTAAAAAATCAAAACCACAGATACATCATACAAATGTAAACAAAAGAAGATGAACTAGGGGATTCTGTAGTGGGGAACCAAAATGTTCCTACTTTTATTCTCCATAACATTGGCCACTGAGGTACCACAGTGGAGATAGTTTGAAAATTATTAATCTAACTAAAAATTAATTATAGTGAGTTTATTCCCCATGGTACCCTCTATGGAAATGCTAGTCATGGAACTGAGTCATTTTTTATATAATCATTGATATTTATATATTCCTATATAGATAATTGTATGGAGCTTTAATTGAATGTAGATGAAAGATAATCCATCTTTCTTAATTCATTTGAGAAATAATCATAAAATAGAATGGTTGGTCCTATGTTAATTGTTAATTATGACACAGTTTCTCTGCAATAAAACTCTCAGCTAAATAGGTAATGTATGACATTTTCATGAGTTAGTTTAGCAGTTTGGTTAAAATATAAAGTGTTTCATGTCTGTCTTGGTTATACATTTATTAATGCCATATGGTCGATCATCTGTGTGGCTGTCTTCCTAGCTGGTTTCAGATAGCTGAAAGTAAAAACACATTTGCTTTATAACAATATAGAAGATAAATATTTCCCACTATAAATATAAATATGATTGTCTACAAAATGTACTTTGTCATTTTATAAAAATATATAAAATATTTAATGTATAAAATTTACCATAAATATAATAAAATACACTATAAGTATGCTAAAATATACTCCAAAATATACTTTTTAAAGTTTTAAACCAAATATATAGTCTATTTAATTTGGAAGAATTATTTATTGAAGGAGAAAAAGGCATAAAATTATAAGATCTAAGAGCTGGAAGGTCCAGTAAGATTATCTGTCCCATCTTTTCATTTTACAGATAGGGAAGATAATTCCTATTTTCTAAAAATTCAATATCCCTTCCAGGGTGACTGACTTGAGAAATGGTTGATATCTCTCTGAAGGCCATTGCACTTCAGGGCTTTAAATTTAATGTGACATTTCACACAAAACAGAAGTGTTGCTTCTGTAATAAGTAAAGCATATTGTAATATAATTGTTCTACATGAATCGTGAGTGCCCATTAAGAATGACTTTGGTAAAATAGATGTCATAATTGCGCTCATTAAGCAATCTGGATGTTCATCTGTGGATGACTGATTATTTTCTTTCAAAACAACACTGAAGATATATTAGAAAAAAAAATTTGAAAGCTTCCACTTTGTTCACCTGGATAATAGCCACACTTATATGTGATTGTGTGTGTGTATCCTCCAAAAACAAGTTAATTAAGTAGTGTAGTGCTTTATTGAACAAAGCAGAACTAAAAGGTAGTGAATAAAAATACATAAGCTGATTCAGAATTGGCGATTTTATATAGTGAACACACTTCTGCACTCATTCTTTGTCAACCAATGTGAGTGCATGTACGTGCGTTTTAATTGACTTTATCTCCCAATGCAGAGTTAGATAAGCAGTTGGGCCCCATGACCACAGGTGTGTTTGTTTTTGGTTATTTGTTTTATAAGATGACAGATACTGGATCATGCCACACTTGTTTCTGAAGAGCAGTTGAAAAGATCTCTGTAGGAACCAATATCCTCTCTGCCGTCAGGGAGTTAAAGTGGTAGAAAATATTGTATTTATGCCCCAACCACAGATGCTTTCATATACCTAACCATGATAATACCAATTCCATAAAGATAAACATAGCCACATAAGATATGAAAATAATTCATGTACATCTTAGGGAGAAAATGAATTTTTCAGAGAATTAGTGAAAAACAACCCATTAATAGACTCTAATTCATGTACAAATATGCCTCATTTTATTGCACTTCATTTTATTGGGCTTCACAGATAATTGTGTTTTTTTGGGGGGGTTGTTTTTTGGGCTTGTTTTTGTTTTTGTTTTTACACACTGAAGGTTTTTTGTGGCCATTTTTCAAATAGCATTTGCTCATTTTGTGTCTCTGTGTAACATTTGGTAATTCTCATAATATTTCAAATTTTAATTATTATTAAAAAAAAATTTAACATTTATTCATTTTTGAGAGATAGAGAGAGGCAGGGCATGAGCGGGGAAGCGCCAGAGAGACGGAGACACAGAATCTGAAACAGGCTCCAGGCTCTGAGCTCTCAGCACAGAGCCTGATGCTGGGCTCGAACTCACAGTCGGATGCTTAACCGACTGAGCCACCCAGGCGCCCCAAATAATAGACTCTTAAATATGGAGAACAAACATAGGGTTACTGGAGGGGTAGTGGGAGGGGGGATGGGCTAAATTGGTAAAGCGCATTAAGGAATCTACTTCTGAAATCATTGTTGTACTATATGCTAACTAATTTGGATATAAATTAAAAAAATAAAATTAAAAAAAAGCTAGAAATGGTTCATCTTAAGTGAGGAAGGCATGTTCAAACCTGAGATAGGCCAAAAGCTGGCAATTATCCTCACAGAAATGGTAGAAGGAAAGTGTGCCGGAAGTAAATAAATTCTAAACTTTCAGAATCTGTAATTATTAAGTTTCAGACCTTCAAATATTTCCATTTAATGCTATTACCACAGAAATTTCCTTGAGATGTGTGTCATGTCCTCACATATTTAAAAGGAAAATCCAGCTCAGGGTCTACGGTGTAAATACCATCCACTGAAGTTACTCAACCAATTTGCAGAGGGCACCAAACTGCTTCTTGTTGACTCCTATTACTCAGAACTTAATAAATAATTTTAAGAAAATTTAATTCTAAAATCTGAGCTTGGATGTACCCAAAAGGGTTTTCTGTAGGCCTTTCTGTGTGTGTGTGTGTGTGTGTGTGTGTGTGTACTTATATTTATATAAATTGCATTACTTTGTTACTGAGCCACTATGAACTCACTCTCAGCCCAGGGCATTAAATTTTATTGTGGGGTGCCTTGGTGGCTCAGTTGTTAAGTGTCCAACTTTGGTTCAGTCATGATCTCATGGTTCATGAGTTGGAGCCCCGCATCGGGCTCTCTGCTGATAGCTCAAAGCCTGGAGCATGCTTTGGATTCTGTGTCTCCCTCTCTCTCTTCCCCTCCCCTGCTTGCACTCTGTCAGTTTCTCTCCCTCTCTCTCTCTCTCTCTCTCTCTCTCTAAAAATTAAACATTAAAAATTAAGAAAATAATTTTATTGTATTTGAAAAATGAAGGACCCAAAGAAATTTGAATCAAGACCCATCTTGGCTCATAGAAAGTCTGTATACCTTTATAAGTTCTCATTACTGAAACATTTTAGAAATCTCAGAAAAATATTGAGATTCTAAAGGAAAGTACACAGGAGAGGTTTTAATTTTTTAATCTAGTCAAGGGAAACAGTCTTGAATCAATTATCCACAGTTTTCAACATATAATCAAGGATTTTGACAATATTTAGATATTGAATTGCCAAGCTATTAGCAACCAAGAGATTTGATTAGACATCCATATTAATAAACACCTGTCGTAATAGCATAACAGATGTTCTAGAAACACAACTAACCCAAAATGTAAATTTAAAAATTTTGGTCATATTCCTCTACATTGTGATGCCTAGATTAAATTTCATCACCTTATTCTATTTATTTTACTAAAACTCGATTGCTAAAATGATTTTGCTCAATAGAAAACTTTTTATTTTAAATGATTAAAAGGTCTTTACTGAAATCAAAGCCTATTGCACAAATATTTGAAATTATCAGTTACAAGTACATACATGATGTGGTGTGTGTGTGTATGTGTGTTGCATATATATGAATATGGGTGTGTATATGTATGTGTGTATATGTATATATGGGTGTGTGTATATATATGTGGATATGGTGTGTGTAGATATATGTAAATTTATGATCAATTATTTTGAAATTTGTAATAGTTGAGAGCTAGTAATTTTAATTGATATATGTGTAAGTCTTTTGGATATATAGTTTTTGACAAAGGGTAATTTGTTCAACACTGTTCCCCTCAATACAATGATTTCTATGATGTAGTAAACTATTGAAATAATATATTATCTTCTATGAAAGTAATATAGATGAATAGCATGTGTAAGAAACATTTATTATTTGAATAAATTTAATAAATAAGCAATGTGTTTTATCAAAGAAACAAATACATGTATAAAACCAAAGAAAAATATGAACTGAGTTGAGGGGGTATTTTATTGTATAAATGTGCTTGTTTTTCTCAACATAACTCCAAATATGAAACATTTCTTATGCACATTTGTATGATATTTAGGCAAGTATCTATTTAAGGAAGTGTCTACTAGTTAACTATGCCAGATTATTATTTGTTGCAAGAAATTCCAACATCATATTCAGATATTAATAGTATTCATATATCTTTATAGGAACTTGAAGTACACAAAGTGCTTCCATATACACTAACCCATTTTAAAGGTGATAAATCTGATATTTATATTAAGTCGTAATTATTTGTGAGTTTCTTTACCTCACCCCCCAAAATGGCAGCTAGTTGACATGGGCACCTAGTTCCTAGTGTTAACAGCATCAGTTTTGACAGAAACTAGTTATAAATGGAGTAGTAGGAAAATCCAAGGATAGTGCTTAACATAAATAGCCAAGGGGGAAATGTTATGGATAGGTGACGGTAAATTAACCATAGAGAATGTTTCAAGATTGATTATGACCCTGAAGTTTATACCTATTTCCATTTACTAACTGATTTCTTTTTATTCATAATCATGGTTAAATGCTAAAAGTTAAAGCTGTGTGTTAAAGCTCAAAAATCAGTTCAAACTGAAGGCTGAAATACAAAGTTAGTGTTTCTCTTCTTACTTCTTCTCTCTTCCTTTCTCACTCCCTTTCCATAAAGCTACCCAGACTTCCCCAGCCTATTTTGTGCACTGTCAGTTCTGCATGTTAGTTCTTCAAAGTGTCTTCCTTTATTAGCTGTTGTTTGTTGCTGCGATTATCTGAGAGGGCTCAGATTGTTCTTTCAACATTTTATGTTGTCTTCTATTTGTAGTGCAGGTGAATTTTGATAAGAACACTGTGTCACCTGTGCTTTTCCAGATCTGCCTAAATCTTGACTGTAGCATCAGGTCTTTTCTACTTATTTCTTGTCTCCCTCCCTTGTTTGCATCTAATAAAGCATGCTTATTAGGTGCCACTTTCATAAAGAAAGTTTTTTTTTTCTTATTCCTCTTTGCTTGTTCATTGTGTTAATGTTTTAAATGGCCTTCTTCTTCCTCAGTATTCTTAAATGTATTTTTCAGAGAATCCAATGGTGTCTAACCAAACATGCCAAACATCTGAATCTAACCTTCATTCTTCTTTTTTTTTTTTTAAGTTTATTTATTTTATTTGAGAGAGAACACATGTGTACAGGTTAGGGTCAGAAAAAGAGAGAATCCCAAGCAGGCTCCACACAGTGTCAGCACTGAGCTGGATCAAGAGTTGGATCTCTAACCGACCAAGCCACCCAGGAGTCCTGAACCCTTCATTCTTGCAGGACATGCTTTCTGGGTTGCTCCAAAGGGTAGAGCTGAGGAATTCAGGAGATTTTTGTTCAATTTAAAGAAATAGCTAACAGTTAAAGCTGTCAATCTAACAAAAAGAAACCTATCCCATGAAGTCCTGGGCCCCCAGTGTGGAAACATGCCATCAGAAATTAGATAACTATTAGTCATGGAGGTGGGAGACATCATTTCCACAGTGAGAACCCAGACTAATTGGCCATCAAGTTTCTGTTCAACTATCAGTTTCTATAATTGTAAAGTTCAAAACATTTGTGATTATAAAGTATCATGATTCATGTCCACTCTGATTAGCTATTTTTCATTCACTTGTCTCATTTTACTTACTTTTATCCTTCAATATCCCTATGTATGGTTTATAGTACTTATTCAAGGAAGAAATTAGTTCTTTTGGAAATACTCTGTGGATCACTTTCACAACTCCACCTGGACTCGAAGATGTAAGACTTATGTATTTTTTTTCTCATGCACATTCAATTATTGTTATTATATGGCTTCTCCTGTCAGTTCCAAACTTGGTACAGACATTAATTAGTTTCTCCTTCAACTAATATTCTCTGTCCCAACCTAGTATTTTATCACATTACTTGGTTTCATTTTCATCTTGTCATTATTAACATCTGAAACTATATCATTATTTATTTTACATGCTTATTTGCTTCTCAACTTTACGTATTCCCTATAGTTTTCAAGCTTCAAGGATATAAATGTCTAAGAAAGACCCTGTTCTATAGTTAAAATGCACAATAGCTCTGGCTAATGAATGCATTCATAAATAAATAGACGATCAAATGAACTACTTTTCTACTTTTGCATCTAACAACTTATGACATAAAAGGGAAGACATTATTTGCCCAAGTGCTCTTTCCTTTGGAAAGATATTTCCATCCAGTCATTTTGTGTTACAGAGAACAGGGGTCATACCTTATTCATATTTCTATCTATCACATTGCTTAGCAAAGCACCTTGCACATCACCAATAACCAATAGTTATCTGTCAAATGAATGGGTTAATTAACACCCTACTTGGAAGTGAAGTAGTTTTTCCTAAAGAGTCCTAAAAAGTGAAATCTTTCATGATTCAAGACAGAAAGAAGATGGGCTGTGTTTGTTTTGGGCCCCAAAAAGAATACAAGAAAATGGGAACCAGGGATAGTGTAAGCATAGGGCAAGAATTATCTGCCAATTCCTGAATATATAAAGCTGATTGCACCACAAGTTTACATGAGCATCAATATTTTCTTTTGTAATTGCGGCTGATAATCTGTCATTCTTATACTGCAGGTTTGTTATGTATATCAAAATCAATACATATCAAAATCAATAATCTGTAGGAACCTGCTTTTTAGTTTTTAAAATCTCATACAGTGGAAACTTATTGTTATGAGTAACATTAAAACTTCTGTGAAACCAAGGGTCAACAATCTGTTTAATCCACAAGTAAGACTAACAAGTACCTTCAGTTTTAACTAGCAGGAGAATGGGGTGGGAGGGGTGGGATGAGAAAGGGAAGAGGCAAAAATAAAAAAGAAAAACAACAAAAAGAGAGGGAGAAAGAAAAATAAAGAAAATATAAAACATACATGGTGAGATTGCACAGAGAGGGTATAACCAAGATGGAACCAGAAAAGAGGGAGTAGAACCAAGAGACAAAGTAACTATCTGATGGGGATTTCAGAGTGGCACCAAGGTGATGAGGTAGGCCAAGATCCCTAAACTGGGGCTTCATCCATTTGCAAACAATAGGCTATGTGAGATCAGAGATAAGGTAGAGATGTGTATTTCAACCCAACACAGGATTAGCCAAGAAGAAGTATCATTCCATGGAAATAGGGAAGTCCAATTGCCAGAGGCAATATGACATGTACTTGTTCATTGATAAAATAGAAACTGCAGGAGCTCCTGGGTGGCTCAGTCAGTTGAGCTTCTGACTTCAGCTCAGGTCATAACCTCATGGTTCATGAGTTTGAAGCCCTCATTGGGCTCTCTGCTGTCAGTGCAGAAGCCACTTTGGATCCTTGTCCCCCTCTCTCTCTGCACCTCTCCTGCTTGCACTGTCTCTCAAAAACAAGTAAACATTAAAAAATTATTTAAAAAAAATAGAAACTACAGCAAGAATATATACTCATGCTTCCTAAGACTTTCTTCTTATGTGGGTGATATGGAACTTTGTTTCCAAGAACCAGACTGTGACAGGAGGCCCCCGTCTCGTAGTAGAGTATAGTCTTCAGAATTCTCAGTATAAGCTGCAGTGCAAATGACTTGACTGCCTTTACTTTTGTCCAGTTTGGCCCAGCAGAAACCTCTGTAATTCCACCAGCCTGGCCTGGCATATCTCCACAGTTAGTTACCATGTGCATGGCTTAATGATGGGAACATAACCTTTGAAAAGAAAATTAAATCATGAATCTCACTTTGGTGATACTCGGGAGCTATCTGAGTATGTGCAAAACTAGAAAGGATGCCCAAGCTTTGCTCTCAGAAGACAGAGCAGAACCTACAATTCCTAGCCCTTCAAGTATTGGCCATGCTTCCAAAAATAGCAGCTATGTTTAAAAATAAATTGTCCTTTTGTTCCTTGACTTTTAAAAAAATATATAATGTTTTCTGGTTTTCAATTTGAATTCGCCTTTAACCTTTAGTTCTTTGCTGTTAAAAAAACACCTAAAAATAATTCCTGTTGTCTTTACTATAGCATCTGTGCTTACAGGAATAAACTGTTTTTAGTTGTTCTTTAACTTACATAATGCTTCCTTCTCTAATATCCAGTATCTAAAGTGGGGGGTAATAAAAACATGTGATTATGGTCATTTGTAGTTTCTATTTAGAACTAACTTAGAAAAGAAGGAAGATGAATTATACATAAGTATATGTTTAAGGTATCTGTGTGCATATTTAAAAGTTTTAGAATAAAATAGTGTTTTATGATAACCATTCATAGCTGCCTTTCAGACGCTTATTTAAAGGCAAAATGTCCTTTGCGAATTTGACATTTGTTTTGAACCTTTAAAATAAATATATTCTTATTTCTGGTTCTTCTCTTTCATGCCTTCTGGTAACCTACTGTTTGGTAATACCTAATAGAGGCAAGACGACAACATAAACTTCACAGCTTTGTATACTTTTATTTGCAACTGGGATAGGAAATTTATTAATTTTTCTCTTCAAAACATGTATTTTTTTAAGAACTAGGATATGTAAGTTCCTGGCTTGTCTTCCTACTGCTCTCCCTGGGTCCATATGTTCTGGGAAACCTATGCATGAATTATCCATGGACCATTCCTCAGTAAGTCTATAGCCTCTAGTTCAAGAACTAAGACATGCATATACATAACTCTAAGGAAGAAAGGGGTGACAGTCTCAAGAAAGGTACTATAAGATGGCAGAAATGTTCTGAGGGACTAAGTTGGTATTTCCTGCTTTAGGCAACTGGAAAGACTTTCTGGAAAAGATTACGTTTGAGCTGTGTGTTTAAATGGTAATCTCTAAAGCGAGTCCGTAAGAAAATACTTGAAATTGTATTTATGTTTGTTATCAGAAATGTTAACAATTGTATTTTTACCAGTATTTTATGTATGATTGACACTAATACTCTCCTGCATACTTCAGACAAGAGAGTTCTACAGCCTAGGAAGGTTGATTATGGTGCCTTTACTTGTTCAATAGCTTTCAACTATTGAACAGTTAATATGTGCCTGATTAACTGGATTTATGAATTATACCATATAGCTTTAACTAAGCTAAACTTCATTCAATTGGATCTGTTTTTAAATTTTTAGGGAAAAAAAATGGATTGAGGACAATTAAAAAAAGAAGCCCAAACAAAGAACAAGATGTTAGAGTTGGCAATTCTGTTTATTCTTAGCAGGAGATATTGGTCAGCCACATTACAAAGTTAAAATCAATGACGATCTAATAAAAATTGACAAGAACTGGGCCAATGAAATTAATTATCAAGAAGAATGCTTGAAGAATGGATTTACATTCTCGAGTCCTCATGTTAAATTTCTCCTTAAGGGTGTATATTGTGTCTTGAGATTGTTTTTAATGACATTATCATTAGAAAGATATTTAAAATAGTGTTTTCATCTTTAATTGATCTCTGTATAATTTATATTTCTATATGTCTTTTATAATAGGCCTAATTTATTAGCACACATGTAACATAACTAAAATAGGGAAAGAGAGGAGATGAAGATGAAACGTGTTATCTCATTCTACGCTTGACAGAGCAGACTGAATAAGGGCCCAAAGTAACCTATTTGGCTAAAACTATGGATGTTTTGCTGTTTAAAGCAGCAAAAGTTCAATGTGAAGAGGGGATGGCTTTAGAAAGCCAGCTCCTACCATAAGCGTATTTAGCTTTCTTGGAACTGATCTCATGGAACAGTCACCATCTTAATGATTTTAGCCTCTGGGAAAATGTCATTTTTTCTCATTGGGGAAAAAAGTTCATTCATCTTCAGACCGTGAGCCATAGAAATGAATTCTGTGAGACTCTCTTGAGAGGGGCAAATTTGGATTTTATTCGGAATAACCATCATCCTATCATATGGCCATTGATTTTCTTGTTTCCTATGACTTTCTTCCCCAATAACCCCCCCATTAATTGGAGACCCTGTATCTCACATTTTAAGGAATATTTTCAAAAAAAGGAACACTGGGGTTCAGGGAGGAGCTCTGGGTAGGAGAGAAAGCCAGCCATCTCAGTCAAGTTCAATATGCTTGCATGCCATCATTAAAGTTTTCAAAAGAATTTCAGGAAACCTTTGAGGCCTATTTTCAGAAACAGAGAACTGGCAGGCCTTGACTAAAATAGACCCCCATAGAGAGGGGTGGAGGAGATCTGTGGTCCAATGCAAACTGACACCTTGACCCTAGGCACTGCTGAGGCAGCACCAAAGCACCCATGCCTGACAAAGAACAAAAAAGTCTGGAATGTTAAAAAAAAAAAATTAAAAAAAAAAAAAAAGAGGAAGTTAGAAAAAGGAAAATCTAAGCCCTGACGTTCTTTTCTATCCCTTTCTATTGTAATTTTGGTTTAATAAGAAATAAATCATTAAGCACACAGTTCGAAACTAGGTTATGGTCCTTTGAATATAGTTCATTCTGATATCAACATGTGACCCTCGAGACTGAGCCCTCCAATATGAAAGCAGATCCGAATGACTAAGTATGGCATGAGTCTATTTTATTCCCAGGCAAGAGATTTTGAGGGCAAAGGCCAGCACACACAGACAAGAGGGTGGATCACACAGCTGGGCTGCATGGCTAAGGTTTTACAATGATATTGATTTAACTTCTTCTAATTGAGGAGCCATTCAGGATAGTGTCTCCCAGAGCATTGGATAAATAATTGGATATCATGCCTGACAGAGGGAGAAAGTAAAAAATAATGTGAGTCTGAACTAGAGCAGATTATTTCATTCATATTTTAAAACCATACCCTTTACTTTAAAGAAATCAACTTTGGGTCACTGCACAATAAAATAAATTCAATAAAGCATATAAATCAATGGAGAGCAGCAATAGTGGCACATTAACATGAAAACTAACTGCATAAAAGAGTGTGTATCGAATCACGCTCAATCTGAATAAGCCAATTGAAAACGGCAGACTTTGTAATATCTTAAAATTTAATAAGCTGTAGCTCCATCTAACTGGATTAGGGAAGGGAGGGAGGCCATCCCAAAGATCTGCTGGCAGTTTTCCTCATCTAAGAAGCAATGAGAAGGCCAGATACTGGTAGCAAGCTAGACCCTTGAACCAGCTCTGCATCCAATCTATGACCTGTGGTAAGTCTTTACTGACTTTCGTGCCCATATATTTTTCTTCAACTGGACCATGATAACATTAGGCTGTGACTAGATAAGAAGTGAGTTGGTATGTAGGCTTTAAGGAGGTCAAATGCAAAATAATAAAAACTAAATTATATTATTTCCATAAATTGAAGATGATTATTTTCAAAGCCCATAAAATTTGGTCTGATATTAAAGGAGCAGGAGCAGCCAGTATATCACAGTGGTTTAAGGGAAGCTGGAAAAAATGCCCAGGCTCTGTAAGAGATCATGTACATGATTAATGCTGAAGCCAATGCCAACAGGAACAAAGAGGAACTCCCGCAGTCAGAGAGTGTGATTGTATTTACAGTACATTGGCTTTGATTAATGTGCACACTCAGAGAAGTAATGTGTGGAAGGCCAGAAGAGACCTGTTTTCAAATGTTGGTGCTGAGTACAGATTTTCCATTATGTCCTGCAAGGGTATGATGACTAAAAATTTAAAAGTCTTTTTTGTGGGGGAGAGGGTGCCAGAGGGGTTACTTTCCCATGCATGTGGAAACATATAAATGGATTTCCTTTTAATGCTCACTACCCATAAGAGTCTGGAGAGCCACCAGTGAGAAGTTTATCCCTTATTTCAGTTTCAATAACCAATTACTTCCAAGAGGTTTCTTATGTGATTTTAACTCTAATGGTCTCCCTAAATGACCCCTTTAAGTATACAGTGGGTATAGTTTCTGAATATCTAATGGAAACATATTCCAGAGTTTTCAAAGCCTGTAGGTCCCAAAGAAAAAATGACTACCTGTAATAATCACCTGAGAAACGTTCTGCATCTACCCCAGAATAGGATTCCTTGTCTCCTCTTGCCCCAAGCTAGAGTCTGATGTGCTTACAGTGGTTGTATGTATTTCCTGTGTAGGCTTGGGAGGAAAGAAAGACATGCTAAATTAATGTGTAGTGGATGAGGAAGGAGAGCAGCACCAAGCACATGAAGTATCTCTTCAGGTAACCCCGGTTTTTCCAGATTTCCAAATTTCCCCAGTCCCCACTATTTGATATCAATTGTAAATAAAGGAACATATAGCTAGCAAACCATTAAGAACTGAGAACCTGACACTTTCACTGGCAGTTGGAATAATACAGATCACGTAAACAACCAACCAACGAGACAAACAAAAAACCATCAAGCTGGAGAAGCAACCACCAGACCACTGTCAATATGTTCAGGCTGATTTGATCTAAGTCCAAGAAAAGAAGTAGCTCTCTACTAGGAGCCAAGTCTGACTACTTGGTAGTGACTCATGAGGACTGTGGTAGACTGAATGACGGCTCTCCAAGATGTCCACCCCTAATCCTCTGAATCCTATGAACCTGTGACCGTTACCTTCTATGGCAAATGAGACTTTGTAAATGTGATTACATTGGGGATACTGAGATGGGAAAATTATCCTGTATTATCTGCGTGGTTTTGAAGTAATAGCAGAGGCCCTTACAAGAAAGAACAGGACGTCAGAAAGAAGAAAGCCACTATTGTAATGACAGAAGTTGCAATTATACTTATGCACTTAGAAGATGAAGAAGCCACAGGCCACGGGATACACGTGGGCACTAGAAGCTGAAAAAGGCAAGGGAATAGATTCTCCCCTCAGAGCCTCCAGAAGGAACCAGCCCTACTGGTGCCTTGATTTTAGTCTTGTGAAACTTATTTTGGACTTCTGACCTCCAGAACTGCAAGATAATAAATTTGTGATGTCCTAAGTCACCAAATTTGGGATAATTTGTTACAGCTGCAATAGGAAACTAATACAAGAATTCTGTGTGAGGAAGGATTAGCAGACCAACTAATACAAGATGTGATTGCAGTTGTAGATATAGAGGGAGCAGTGAGAATCAGCATCCATGCAACTACCAACTCTAGTTTTCCTTTAGGTCAGTACAAGAATGTCCTTGTGTTGGGAAGAATAGATAAGTGTGGCAGTATGTCTAAGATGTTTATGATCTTTACAAGTGATATTAAAACAACCTATTTAATTAGTCAAAACTGGGGCTGAGGTCAGTAGAAAAAACTTCTACCAATAGACAACAATTTTCATCAGTGGTAGAATTCTCAAATGAACATTAATGGCTTCATTTTTAGTTCTAGAACTCTTCTGATGGTCAATCCCACCACTAGGCTGTATCCGTCTCTGAATCGAAAGTCAAAAGTCCGGTTGAGAGACAAAAACACAATTGTGACTTTCTTTTTGTTCCCCTTACATGCATCTGCTTTCAGCCCCAAGGAGAATGAAAAAAAATTTTTAATAAAACAAGGAAAAGACAAATGTCATGATGCTGATAAAAGATATGTAATAAAAAAAGAGGTTATTTATTTCATAACTTTTGGAACTAGTAAGATAGACAGAATATGATGCCTTCATAAAACTCCACTCAGAAAAAAAATGCCTAGGAATCTCTTTCTCGTTCTTTTGTATTTCCTTACAAATGAATGAAGCCTTCCACTGAGTCAGAGCTATCCACTGAATTTCAGTGCTTCAAAATGAATACTAACAGAAAACCTAAGATCATGCTTCCACCTATATTATTTCCTTTTAATTGGCTCTGAAGGTAGTAATGCCTTTAACTCCTTGCTTTTAAATTTAGACCAACCAATATTCATATACCTTGAAGAAAAGTTAGGAAACTTTGACCTTTTAGGCTTCTTCTTTTATTTTTTTGTTTTTGTGTTTGTTTTGTTTTTGTTTTGTTTTGTTTTTTTTTTGAGAGAGCACGCAGGCACACCCACACACAGGTGCATGTGCACAGGGGAGGGGCAGAAAGAGAAAGAGAGAGACCCTAGGAGGCTTCATGCCTAGCACGGAGCCTGATGGAGGGGCTGGATCTCATGACCATGACCTGAGATGAAATCAAGAGTTGGATGCTCAGCCAAATGAGTCACCCAGGCACACCTATGCTTCTGTTTTCTTATTTAGAGTGAAGATAACAGATTCTAGGAACAGAATGAACACGTAAGGTAGCATAACTTGTGGTATGCACAAGTATCCATGATCTGATGGCTACTCTTAAATTTGTGGAGTGATGCACAATGCTGGGTGTGAGAATCAAGTGAGAAAATTGAGCAATTTAACAGTTCCAGGAACAGGGTAAGCATACAAAATGTTTTTTATCATGTATGCTTTCAGTATAAAATTATACAAAAATAGTAAAATCTTCACACTTAGGAAGAATTAGATAATGTTTTCTGGTTTTTTTTTTTTTTTTTTTTTTTTTTTTTTTTTTTTTTTTTTTTTTTTCAACGTTTTATTTTTTTATTTTTGGGACAGAGAGAGACAGAGCATGAACGGGGGAGGGGCAGAGAGAGAGGGAGACACAGAATCGGAAACAGGCTCCAGGCTCCGAGCCATCAGCCCAGAGCCTGACGCGGGGCTCGAACTCACGGACCGCAAGATCGTGACCTGGCTGAAGTCGGACGCTTAACCGACTGCGCCACCCAGGCGCCCCAATGTTTTCTGTTTTATTAAAGAAAAAAATAAAAACATCTGGTTAGCAGACCTCCTTTTTGCCTATAACTTAAAAACCAACTTTACTAAGGAAATGCTTCATTCTAATTCTACTTCTGCTTCCACTTAGGCATTTAGTGTTTTCATGAAATCACTTCATGAAATCCTTCTCTAAATATTATAGTCTGTCTAAGATTTGATACAATGCTAACAAGTAGAGGGTAAATTAGGGAATTTGAGGGCTGAACAATAGGGAAAAGTTTTATGCCTCATTTTTTTTTAGAAAACCAGTTTTTAGGTTTGGTAAAGGGAGTTCCTACTTCCTACATGCACAACTCCCCCTCCCCCCCCACACACACAGACACATACAACAATATCAGCAGTAGAGTCAGCAATAATTATAACAATAATAACTCAGTGTTTTCTCCAGGTCGGTCCCCAAAAGGATCTCTAAAATAAGCCCTATGCTTGTTTCATAAACAAATACAAGATTGAACATGAAAGACTATGATTACCATGCACAAACTAAAACTCATGTAGTTTTTATTTTTAATAATAGGCCATCTACATTGTGATCATTTCAAAACAAAAAATAGAATTGGTGTTCTGCCCAGGCAGAGTATATGTCTCATAATCTCAGCTGTATTGGTGAAGAGCCTTGGTACCTTCCCAATTTTTCTCAATGACCTGGTGACATCCAAAGTACCCTTCACAGAAAACACAGACTTCTGTGGCTAAAAACAAAATATAGGATTTTAGCATCCCTGGGAGTATGTACAGAGGAAATGCTAAAAAATGGATTCTGGAATACAAGTTGGAGTGACATTTCTTACCCTGATCCCTAAAATCTACTGTGAGATTCCCATTTATTTCTCAAGTCAGATATGTGGATGCAGCGGATCCAGCACAGAGCTGTGAAACTTTAGGGAACAGGCTATCTTGTAGGTAGAAGACCTGGTTCTTAAATGGCTATGTGGTGTATCATCCACGAGCCCACAATCCACCCCGACTGTGATGTGAGATAAGAATGAATTTTATTGTGTTAAGCCACTAAGATATTTTGATGTTACAGTAGTTAGACTACTCTGAATAATATGGAACGAGAGGAGCAGAAGTGAAAAAAAAAATATACAATTCTCAGACAATATTTCCCTTCTTTCATGGGGCAACACATTTTTCCAAATTGAATCCCAAAGGTTCCTTAGTGTATTAATTACTCAGGATGATTGTTAGTGAATTATTCACTTGCTGATTTTCTAAGGACTTTTCTAGAGTCCTCAAAACTTGAGAATAACACTTTATAAGAAAAAGTAACATGCAGAGGGAGAGAGGTGCCTAATTAAAATTTCATGATTGAATAGTAGAAGAACAGTGTGTCCTTGCTTGAGTCTGGTACCTCTCTTTATCTCATCATTTTTGGTTGCTTTCATGATAATTACTTTTTTTTTTCTTTTGTATCTAATTTCAGAATTACAAGTAAAAGAATTTTGATGGTACTCTTGTAGAGCTAAATCACTTATCTTGGGAAGTTTATACTACCAAAAAGATGTCACTTTATAAGGAGTTAAAGAACAACCTTGAACAACAATAATGACTATGAACACAGAGTTTATGTGTGTATATATTGTATATTCTTATGAGAGGATATTATGACCAAGGTTATGCAAAGCCATATTGTCATCAGGTATAAGAAAGAACTCAATTGAATCAAGTCTGTTCATATTGTTTGGCAAGTACTGTAATTTTTAAATAAAAAAGGCAAAAGAAAATTTTTTAAACATACCATTATTCACAAAGGGATGAGGACAAGAAAAAGTTAACATTTGCTGAGCATCTAATATGTGCCAAATATTGTGGAAAATGTATGATTTTATTAATCCTTACCATGTGGCAAGTATCACAGGCCTTTTAAGGAAGAGAAAATAAGCTCAGACCAACTGTTACTTACCCAAGGCTATATAGCTAATAAGTAGCAGTACTGGGAAGCAGACAAAATGTATTTACCAAGTCTATTCATTTCACTCTATTGCAGCGCCAAGTTTGAGTGTTAGAATTAAATGAAATAACTATGTCTAAAGCTACGATTGTCAGATAAAAGTTCTATTTCTTGTATTATAAATAGACATCAAAATGCGATCTCTCCTCTAGCATGGCTTATGTGATGGTTGAATTTGAATTTGGTGTTAAGAATTCAAGGAAAGGGGGCTGGGGGTACCTGGGTGGCCCACTGGGTGAAGCTTCCGGCTCTAGATTTCAGCTCAGGTCATGATCTCATGGTTCATGAGTTCGAGCCCCGCATCCAGTTCTGCACTGACAGCATAGAGCCTGCTTGGGATTCTCTCCCTCTCTCTCTGTCCCTACCCTGTTCACAATGTCTCTGTCAAAAATAAATAAACTTAAAAAAATTAAAAACAAAGAATCCAAGGAAAGGGGAGAGGGAGGACTGACACTGATCTAACAGAAAAAAAGTAGTAGTATCTCGAGAAAGAAATCCCAGGAGTTTAGTCTACTAAACCATTTTAATCATTGTCATGACTTTAGAAGTCCATGTAATGTTAGACATCTTTATTTTGTTGGGACTAGAAGACAGATTCAGGTTATCTTCCTTGAAGCCATTGTGCATAAGCCAGTCCCTCTTGGTGGACCTCTCAACCACCCAGCACCTAAATCTAATCTGTGGCTTTGCTTTCTATTGCATTCATGCTAACTGCCATCAATGGCTAAGGAGATCTTTTTAATATTTTCCATATATTTATTTTATTACTTTTTAATTGAGGTATAATTGACATATAACATTGTATTAGTTTCAGGTGTTAAAAATGATTCAATATTTGTATGGTGAAATTATCACCACAATAAGTCTAGTTAGCATATTAAAATTAATATTTTAATTTTATCCTAGTGTGTTTTATTGAAAGAAGTAGAGGATAGTCTTTAAAAGCAGATTCTGTGGCCAGTTTGCCTGAGGTCAAATCCCACCTCCAATACTTACTATCTGTGTAACTTAATAAAATATATATTTAACATCTCTCTCCTTCAGTTTCCTCATCTGCAAGATAAGGATAATAATAATTCTAAACTCATAATGATCAGATCATTTTGTTTATGGAATAACACCTAGCACATAGATAATGTTAAATGTATTAGCTACTATTATGGAGCAAAGTATATACTATCATTGTTTTCACCTATTAAATGAACCACAACATCTCGAGACTTACGCTTTTTTTTAATTAATTTTTTTAACGTTTATTCATTTTTGAGAGCGTATGAGTGGGGAAGGGGCAGAGAGAGGGAGACACAGAATCTGAAGCAGGCTCCAGGCTCTGAGCTGTTAGCACAGAGCCCAACGCGGGACTCGAACTCACGAACTGTGAGATCATGACCTGAGCTGAAGTCGGACACTCAACCGACTGAGCCACCCAGGCACCCCGAGATTTATTCTTTATGAATATCAAAGGTGAACAGGATTAAAGGGATCGTTTTTGACCTTGAAAAGAGGAGTAATATTATGTTATCAAAAATGTAGGGGCTACAAAGTGTAAACTATATAATGAAGTATTTTTGTTTTCTTTTTAATCAGTAGCAGAAAATACCAAATCATTTCATAGATATTTTCTGTCCCTGAAAAGACAAAATAAGTCTATAAAACTGATATTTTCTCTTCTTAAACCAGATCCCTACTTAATTGAACTATTACCCATCAGCTGTATCATCTTATTTCTTGTGCTAATCCAAAGAGAAAGAAGGGAGAGGTGGATGACAGAAACAGGGTGAGGATGGGGAAGGAATGGGAGTCAAGGTTGGGGCAGCGTCAAAAATGGCTGAGAGGTTTATGTTGTACCAATAAATCAAGTTTCAAAGGTATCCCTTTCACTTGTCTAAAATATTTTTCCATGGCATCAACATTGCTGGATTATTGCAACATTTCCCATTATACCTTCTAAACATATAGTTTAACAATTAGTTGGCAGACTCCCTTCTCTGGGGCTTGATCTGCTCTACTTTTGGAAAAAAAAAATATTATTGCAACCACTATTTATCAAAGATTTCTGGCCTCCAGTATCTTTAAAATATTTCTGAAGTTTATCCCATCCTCCTCTGGGTATCCTTCTCTGTAGGATCCAAACTCAATGATTTAAGACACAATTTGCTGACAGGAGATCCTGAGAACCCATTATGAAAATGAAGGCAGCAAACAACCTTTGAATGTATTTCCCAATTTAAAAAGCCTTCATTACGTAGCACATTTCAGGCTGGAATGTTAAAAAATTTATCATAGTTTCGGTAATTGCAGCTTCCTCTGGAAGCTTGGCATGATGTGGAATCATTTGTAAAATGCGTATTTTGTTGGGCCCTCAGTAGGAAGTTTGCCAGGCAATACATTTAATTAGGAACATGAAGAAGAGAATAATTGTGGTCTGTCATAATGTATTACTTTTAAATTCTACATGTGTTTAAGATAGTGGTCTCATAATAACACATGAATTTAAAGCTAAAGGCAATTTGCCTTTCATCAGTCCCAGGTTTTTATATGGGGAAATATATTACTTTGACGGGGAAGAGTACATTAGATACATTCCTTAGATGTAACTCTTTGACCATTGTTTAAGCTGCAAGAGTGTTAGCTGCTCTCCTTAGAAGCAACTTTTGTCCATTTTAAGACCTTGAAAATTGATACCTTGCCTTGCAAGCTTAGACAGCTTTATTTAACTTTCTCTAGAGATGCACAGAAATAATGAAACACATTGCCTTTCTTGAAGATAACCATGTAAATAACATCTAGTTCTGGCTGATGCATTAAGTAAATTTGATAAGAGCAACTCCAATTTTGTACTAATTAATGTCAATTTAAAAAAATTACAAAACAACCTCGGTCAGCATATTCAAAGAGGAGAAGTATGGCAATAGCCGTATGCTGAGGCCAGGTTTTCATTGTGTTAAGCATGCAGTTCCATGTTTTCAGGAAAACTTGCTTATCGTGAATTTTAGAGGCAGTCTGGGGTGTATGGAACAGTTACATTCATGTATGTAGTCATTGTTTTTTGAGGAAAGAGAAGATAGAAAAATATCTCCTTATGTTATCCCACTCAAAAAGTATAGGAAGTTCACTTCTTTCTTCTCCTACCTTGTAAAACCATAAATGAACCCAAGTTTTATTCCACAGCATTAGGAACCAAAATTAAAGTAACAGCCACAATTTGCATTGTTGAATGCTTATTTTCCTTAAAGCCATGTTCTGATCACTTTTTAGACATTAGCTCATGTAATCCTTAGAAAGGCTCCACGTTGTATGCATTCCTATTACCACCAAGGAACCACGGGCACAGAGTGGCTGTTTATCTTACTTGACTTATACAAACAGTGAGAAGTGGTCTCTTTTGGAAATAGTCCAAGACAGTGGGACTCCAGATTCATACTCAATTACTATTATATCACAATTAATTAATTGTGGAGAAGACATAATATGGTAAAAATGCAATGCAATTAACTGAAAGACTGTTAAAAAATTATAAAGAGGAAGATTAAAAAGTAGCCTTGCTGATGAAAGCACAATAGTGCATAAGCAAGTGTCAATCTCAAGACTGAGGTTTACTATAAAAAACACTTGGGAATGAAGATCAAATGGAGTCCAGCTTCTTGGCAGTATTTCCTGAATCTCAACATAATGGGACTTCTTTTGTTTCTCATTTTTCATTTAATTCTGATGTCTAATTTGTGCCTTTCCAAAACTGAAGTTTGTAAAGCAAATGGCCAGTATTCTGGGGTGCAGATCTCGTGTGTGTGTGTATGTGTGTGTGTGTGTGTGTGTGTGTGCATTTGTATTTGTATCTTAGCATGAGCCACTGAAACTAACATGTATTATTTTGCTTTAAGGGGCAAAGGACCACTAAAACATACAACTGATGTGATTTATGCCGCTAAAATGATATCAGAATCAGGATCAAGGATGGATGTCCTTGCTCGGCAGATTGCCAACCAGGTGAGTCCTTTACAAATGACGAAAGTCCATGCTAATTGCTCTCTACCATGAAACACTGATTAAAACAAAGTTGGATTTTTAACTTCATCAGATTGTTTTTCCCTAAATTATTATGTCAAAATCTTATTTCATAATTAATACACAAGTACTGGGCAATTCATTCTAAGGAAAGTTAATTATTTCTTAGGGCATTATTATTATTGTTGTTGTTTTTATTATTCATAGTGCTTTATTATTTCTTAGATTTTTGAGCTTCAAATATATTCAAATTACTTAAAACACCAGCTTTTTGAGTTTCAAAAATATATATGTAATATATATTTGAGTTTCAAATATAAATAAATTCAAATTATTCTAATAGGCTGTAATACTCAATGTTAGTATTTTTTCCTTAATACCTTATATTTGTAATTTTTGCTCTTCAAAATCAATACCTTCCTAAATTCTATTATGTTATGTTTCAGCATTAACAATATATTCTGTCATTCTGTGTAAAAGACAAGTAGTAATTAGTAGAACACTAAAGTGAATACATAAAATGTGGAAAGCATATATGCCTTATGGAGACAAATGCTAAAAGTTTTTAAACACTTAGTTTCCTTCCTTTCTTTTTTTGTTTGTTTTATGTTTTAAATATTTTTAATAGAAGATAGTTGATATACAGTATTATATTTGTTTCAAGTGTACAACATAGTGATTTGACAATTATATATATCACAAAATGCTCACATGGTAACTATTACTGACATCTGTCACTGTACAAGATTATTACAATATTATTGACTGTATTCCTTATGCTATCCTTTTCATCCCTGTGACTTATTTATTTTACATGTGGAAATTTGTACCTCTTAGCCCCCTTCACCTACTTCACCCATTCCCCTAATTGTCTTCTCTCCAGCAACCACCAGATTGTTCTCTGTTTTGTTTTGTGTTTTAATTTTTAAATTATTTTATAATTTTATTTTATTTGTTATTTTTGTTTGAAATAGAATTAACATATAGTATTATATTAGTTCCAGGTGTACAATATAATTTTTCAACAACTCCATACATTACACAGTTTATTTTTTGAGATTTTTCATGTTTTTATTACAAGTTTCTAAGCAGCAGGGGTGCCTGGGTGGCTCAGTAGGCTAAACATCTGACTATTGGTTTTGGCTCAGGTCATCATCTCAGGGTTTCATGAGTTCAAGCCCTGCATTGGACTCTGTGCTGACAGCATGGACCCTGCTTGGGATTCTCTCCTTCTCCCTCTCTCTCTGCCCCTCTCCAGCTCATGCTGTCTCTGTGTCTCTCAAAAGTAAATAAATAAACCTTAAAACAAATTTCTAAGCAGGATATATTATTAATTACCTTTTGCCAAACTTTAATAGAAAAATCTGTCGATTTCTTTAGTTAATATGTTGAGAAATCCAATTAATATTTCAAACTGATATATAGTATTACTTTGTAGGTTTTATATTACTTCCTTCATAATATATATTTATTTCCCTGTGGGAAAAAAGCACTTTTCCTTTTGGCTTTGCAACTATTCTACATTATTTCTTGCCTATTACTTTGAGGGAAACTTTATTGGGCTGCTTCTTATTCAGTCTTTTTTTTTCTTTGCCTTTTGAAAAACAATTAGCTTTAAACTATATTATTAGATATTTCTGGATATAAGGGAAGGGAAACAAATAAAGAATACTGAGGCAAATATTTTTAAATATTTATTGAATATACATATGTTTTAAATATCTTGCTACTTTAAGCTTTCTAAACATCTTATGAATCTTGTTAGTATTTAGTATTTAGTATTTACAGTTAAAAACAAACTTCTCCTAATATAATTCAAAATACAGTATGAATAAATTATTGAAGCCCAAACCCACCCATGGTTTTCTGTATTTTAGAATTTTATTGCATTCATTTTATGAGAGACACCAAATAGTAGTGGAATAGGTAAAACATAATGCATTAGAGAGATTTGTGTGTACTGATAACTTTTTAAATATTTAGTGCTTCCTGCCAGTGTGCCTCTGTTTTTTTTGGAATGCAGTTTTGAAAGTTCAAATAATTGTGTCACTAGGAAGTTTTGTTTTCTTATATTGATCTTCTTCTTTAATTGCATCAGAATCACCTAGCTCTAGGTACTTTCATAATGTAGCTTTATTACATTATACCATTGTTTTTAGCTTTATTCAAATTAAATGGAAGGAAGTAAAAGTATTCTCTCACTTCCCACAGCTCTTACATTTTAAAAGAAGATTAAAGAAATAGTCATTGAATAATGAAGAATTACAGATGACCCTCTTTGGCTTTTTCCACTTCATATAGGAGAGTAGTTTCAAATTAATTACTTTTGTTCTGAACAAATAGGATTTTGAAGAATCAAAATTGAGAATTATGAGCCTGATTCTTATTATCGAGATCTTCTGGGGAGATTGTCTATGACTGTGCTTCCGATGTTGTTTGATAGAGTAACAAAAAAATTTTAGACAGAAAATAATATCTGAAATTTATTGTGGAATGCATATGAATAATATAAGCAAAGCAATTTTCAGTGTCTGTGTATTATGAAAAATATGTGTTGGGACATTGGTTGTTTTCTTTTGTGAACAACCTAATTAGTTCCAATTTTTTTTAACATTTTTTTTTATGATTCTTTCTAGTCTATTTACTCTACTAGAGTGTCATAAGATCAAACATCAATCAATTTTCAATTCCACCCAATATGGACATATATCATAAGTCTATATATATAGTGTTAAACCAATTTAGTTTCATTCTCTAAGGTTTCAGAGTCAAAGTTCATGTGCAGAGAGAAAGAAATGAAATCACATTAATTAGGGTTTCTAATTCTATCTACTTGGACTTTCTTTTTCCTTTTTTTTTTTTTCCACCTTTCTTCTTTGTCTTGCTTCCTTGAACATATTTGTTGTGTGTAGCCAAATATAATTTACTACTCTAGCTGTACCCTAATTTGCTGTTTTAACATCCAGAATTCCGACGTAGGCTCACTTGTCCCAATCAGCCAACATCTCTTGGGCTTCAGAAGTATCTACCTGGTGTGGTAGGTTATATAAGCCATTCAAGACTGTGTTGCTTAACTTCTGTAAAACTTTGATACAGATTCTATCTCCATTAGGCAATATATTCCTAAAGGATGGGATGTTGTTAGCTATCACAATTCTTTTTTTTATAATGTTTATTTATTTTGAGAGAGAGAGAGAGAAAGAGAGAGAGAAAGAGAATGAATGGGGGAGGGACAGAGAGAGAGGGAACCACAGGATCTGAAGCAGGCCCCAGGCTCTGAGCTGTCAAGCACAGAGCCCGACGTGGGGCTCAAACTCACAAACTGTGAGATCATGACCTGAGCTGAAGTCAGATGCTCAACTGACTGAGCCACCTAGGTGCCCCCTACAATTCATTTTTTTTTAATTTTTATTTTTTTTAAACGTTTATTTATTATTGAGAGACAGAGAGAGACAGAGCATGAGCAGGTGAGAGGCAGAGACAGGAGGAGACACAGAATCCGAAGCAGGCTCCAGGCTCCGAGCTGTCAGCACAGACCCCGACACGGGGCTCGAACGCACAAACCAAGAGATCATGACCTGAGCCGAAGTTGGATGCTCAACTGACTGAGCCACCCAGGCACCACTCCCCCTACAATTCTTAAACATGTTCCTCCTGAATAAAGAGAATAACAAATGAGAGAGAAGCACCCTTCTTACAAATCAAAAATTCCAGACTCTTAGTACACATCTCTTTAGATTCCTCAACTCTACACTGTAATTCATCATGTTAAACAGATATTCTAAATTAGATGGATTGGGTAACACCTCACAAGGTAGGAAAAATGCACAGATCTCAATTAGTTACAGAAACTGTATATTCCAAATAAAAAGAGAGGAACAGGAATCAAAATAAAATAAATATCTACGAAAGTGTTTTGCATAAGAAGAGGAAAAATTAGACTTTCTTACCACCGAGTGCTGTGTCTGAAGCCTAATCCTCCTTCACTGTAGTTTTGCCAAAGTGAAGATATCCATAGTATCTGATGGGTACTCCCACCTAAATATAACTGAACACAATTAAAATGAAATTTTAGAGTTAAGTGTAATGAAAGCCAATGCTAATTCAAGACAAGATGACATTTAAAAAACAAGGTAAAGAATTACAGACAAATCATACCCAATGCGTTTAACTATGAGCAAACAATTGACAAGTATAATTTATATTGATATTTTGACAAAATATTGTCGGTGGCTAGACTCATTGGAATTATTTCTTTGCTGATGTTATGAGAGTCAAAAATGTATTCTAATAAAAGTATACTAAAAAGAAACTTCTGAAGCATTCACCATAACATTCTAACATGTCGCTTAAGAATATAATTTCTATACAAATCAAAACCACACTCAGATATCACCTCACGCCAGTCAGAGTGGCCAAAATGAACAAATCAGGAGACTATAGATGCTGGTGAGGATGTGGACAAACGGGAACCCTCTTGCACTGTTGGTGGGAATGCAAACTGATGCAGCCACTCTGGAAAACAGTGTGGAGTTTCCTCAAGAAATTAAATAGACCTAGGTAAGTAAAAATAGTATTTTTACCTAGGTAGGTAAAAATAGACCTACCCTATGACCCAGCAGTAGCACTGCTAGGAATTTACCCAAGGGATACAGGAGTACTGATGCATAGGGGCACTTGTACCCCAATGTTTATAGCAGCACTCTCAACAATAGCCAAATGATGGAAAGAGCCTAAATGTCCATCAACTGATGAATGGATAAGGAAATTGTGGTTTATATACACGATGGAGTACTACATGACAATGAGAAAGAATGAAATATGGCCCTTTGTAGCAATGTGGATGGAACTGAAGAGTGTGATGCTAAGTGAAATAAGCCATACAGAGAAAGACAGATACCATATGTTTTCACTCTTATGTGGATGCTGAGAAACTTAACAGAAACCCATGGGGGAGGATAGGGAAAAAAAAAAAAAAGAGGTTAGAGTGGGAGAGAGCCAAAGCATAAGAGACTCTTAAAAACTGAGAACAAACTGAGGGTTGATGGGGGGTGGGAGGGAGGGGAGGGTAGGTGATGGGCATTGAAAAGGGCATCTTTTGGGATGAGCACTGGGTGTTGTATGGAAACCAATTTGACAAGAAATTTCATATATTAAAAAAATTTAAAAAATAAAGTAAAAAAATAAAAATAAATAAAGTTTAAAAAATTTAAAAAATTGACATACAAAAAAATAATACAATTTCTAGATGCATTT
The DNA here is from genome assembly GCF_023721935.1 of Panthera uncia. Classification (NCBI taxonomy): domain Eukaryota; kingdom Metazoa; phylum Chordata; class Mammalia; order Carnivora; family Felidae; genus Panthera; species Panthera uncia. The sequence continues at coordinate 26,015,320 of NC_064818.1, read as the reverse complement.
GTGATAATATTTGTATTTTGATGCTATTATCTACCTGAAATTCATTTTGAGCAGAGATGTTGATACTAGATTTGTTTTCCAGATTAATGAACTTTATAAAAATAAATGCATAACAGTTTCTCAGGAATTTAATAGGGATAGATACTCAAGTATATTATGTTTGCATCTTTTTTATTGAAGTATAGTTGACACACCAGGTTACATTAATTTCAGATGTACAACATAGTGATTTGACCACTCTATATGTTACACTGTGCTCACTACAAGTGTAGCTACCATCTGTCGCCATACCATACTATTATAATACCATCCACTATATATTATACTTGTAACTCTGTTTCCCTTCTATTTCATAACTGGAAGCTGGTATCTCCCACTCCCCTTCACCCCTTTTGCTCATCCCTTGATCCCCGTTCTGCTGGCAATTATCAGCTTGTTCTCTATATTTATGGTACTGCTTTTGCTTTTTTTTTTGTTTGTTGGCTGTTCTTTTTAGATTTCACACATAAGTGAAATCGTATGATATTTGTCTTTCTTTGTCTGACTTATTCCACTTAGCATACTACCCTTTAGGTCTATCCGTGTTGTTGCAAATGGCAAGATCTCATTCTTTTCTATGGCTGAGTAATAGAAACCTCAGTTTGCTAAAAAGCAGTGGTGATAGGCATAGCAAAGAAGAAAAATGTTCAACGTGTGCTGAGATTCAAGGGGTAGAATCATCCCAACCAAATCAGTGACTGACCAAATTTAACTGATGAGAGAGAGAGAGAAAGCACTCTTCATTGAGATGGTTAATAGAGGGGAAAAATAGTAGGCAAGATGGATATGAGATAGGTGAGGATTTTACATGTTGAGTATGAAATTATGAGGCAATGAGATGGACTGGGCAAATCCAAATGTATCTTTTGAAGACAGGGCTGGATGATAAGGATGTAGTAACTTGTGATTTTGTGATAGTTGAAGCTGGAACAGCGTGTACTATTGTCCAAGAAGAAGGTGAGACTCAAAAGATGCCCAAGAAGAGGGGCGCCTGGGTGGCGCCGTCGGTTAAGCGTCCGACTTCAGCCAGGTCACGATCTCGCGGTCCGTGAGTTCGAGCCCCGCGTCAGGCTCTGGGCTGATGGCTCGGAGCCTGGAGCCTGTTTCCGATTCTGTGTCTCTCTCTCTCTCTGCCCCTCCCCCGTTCATGCTCTGTCTCTCTCTGTCCCAAAAATAAATAAAAAACGTTGAAAAAAAAATTAAAAAAAAAAAAAGATGCCCAAGAAGAAAAGCTGAGAATGTCAATGAGGCAGCACTGAAAAAGTTTTAGAAGTCATGGTCACAAACAAGAAGAGACAGATGGGATTAGTGGGTTGAGGGAGGGTTTCTGTTTTGAGGGACATTATGTTGCTAGATTAAAGGATAGAAAAATGAGACATTAAGAGTGTAGAGAAATGTGGGATCACTGGTGATCTGTGACCCTAAGGAAGGTGAAATGAGACAGCCTCTGGGCTAGAGTAGAGGTGGAGAAATGAACCCCAAGGGAAGGCAAAGGTCCTAGGCTCAGAGCCCTTTGCTATCACTGACTGCTTGAAATTTCTGTTCTAGAACTTCACAATGACACCTAATACTTTTTATTAACAAGCTTTGCCAGCCTAGCAGAATTTAAACTGCTGTCTGTAATTGCAAAAGTCATTTTAAATGTGTCTTAAATAAAGTTTATACTCGAGTATGGGCAAAAAATTGCTAAGCTTATGGCATAAAGATCTTTAAAAGTATTCACTTTGCTAATTCACTCTTAAACTCCAAACCAAAAGGTAATAAATGTTTTTTTTTTTTTTTTTTTTACTTTTGCTCTCATCGCTAAATGTTGTATTCTGTACTGGTACTAAGCATCTTGCCAGAAGAGTGAAGGCTGGTTTAACATAAGAAAACCACCTAGGCTGACATGCCACCTGCTTGCGTGTAGTAAATGTCCCAGTGGTTAACAAACAAACAGACAGACAAAACAAACAAAAAAATGTTTAAAAAAATCTATGCATTAAAATGCTCACCAGATGCCCTGGTCAACATATCCTGTCATAATAAACTAGGAAATAATAATCAATGCATGTTATGATATGCTACCGCTTGGTTTGCCTAAGAGTCCCTAGTGATGTTCTTTTAAGAGTTATTTTTATGCAAATTTTATTTGAAAAAAAAAAGGCAAGGTCATGAATGTCCTATAAATTTAGGACCCAAATTTTTCTATCACCCTCATGTAAAAAACTAAAAGGTAGGGAAAATATTAGTTGATTTGATAAAAGAGATTTGGCCAAAAATAGAAATGTATTCTTAAAGTGGGAATGATTCATTTTCCTGATTCTGCTTCTAGGCAGCCAAAATCGACTCAGAAAGGCTTTCCAAATGTCAATAGGAAAGAAGGCTTTAATAAATTATATAACGTTGAATTTACCAATTAGTATGTTTTTCTACTTCACCCTGTAAGACTATGGTCTTTAGGTGTAACCAAACACTCTCATCAATTCTGGAAATAAAAGGTGAATCTGGGTCAAACAACTTTTAACTTCAAAAGTTGAATTCCATATTTTGGACTCATTGACTCATTGTTTCCTTGACGGAATTACACAACTGTAGTATAGTCTTGAAAGAGTCTCTTGAGAGAAACTACATGTTTTGCTTAAACTTGGGTAATTGCAACATTGGTTATTGGCCAAGAATCTAATTATTAGTTTGCAAGTTCAATTTTATCATAAAAATGTAGAGGTGCTAGTCTTTAAGGAACAAATCCACACTAATCCTAGTTACAATTTACAAAAAAAGAAAAAAAAGGAAGGAAGAAAGAAAGAAAGAAAGAAAGTCAGTTTAAGAAACCAATTCACAAATCAGAGTGGCAGTTTATTGTTTATTACATAAATGGCAGGAAGACTGATATTGTTCCTAGACTGTGAAGGTAGGGAAGTGTAGCCAGATCATGTAAGTTCGAATATCAGCTCTACCATTTATTAATTGGACAAGTCAGTTAATTTCTCTGTATTTGAGTTTCCTCTTTTGTTAAATAATGTTAGGACCTACCTCCTGGAGTTGATGATTAGTAAAAGAGTTAATATAGGTAAAGTACCTAGAATTGTATATGACAGATAAAATACACTAAGTACCAGGGATTATCGCTGATTCCATAAATAGGAACAAAGAATAGATAGGACCATTACTCAGTGAAGACAAAGAAAATGGCATTTTGAATAAATGTCATATAAAAGACATCATTGTACAGTGAATGAAATAAAGGTAAATTCAAATCTTTGGACAAATCATATATTCTATCAAAAACTCAGTGTGAAAATGGGCAAAATAACAATATAGCCCCAAATAAAATGGTAAAGTGAAATACTAACGTAGAATTATTCACACAAAGGACATGGCACAGTGTCCCACACATAGAAAGTACAACCAACTTCCTGTCATGGTAAAACAAGATGCCTTGCCTTTCATCATTATAGGTAATTCTAAATAACTAATTTTGGTCTTTGAAAAAAATCAAAGTACTTGTTACTTCAGAACAGTGCTGGAGACATAGGGTTCACATGAATTCTCTATTTCCTTGAAACTGGGATGCTCACAGTATTCTGTGCTTTTAAAAAATGTACATCAGGGGCACCTGGGTGGCTCAGGCAGTTAAGGATCAGACTCTTGATTTCTGCTTAGGTCATGATTGTACAGTTCGTGGGGTGGGGTCCTGTGTCAGGCTCTATGCTGACAGTTTGGAGCCTGCTTGGAATTCTCTCTCTCCCCCTTTCTCTGTGCCCCCCTCAAAGTAAATAAATAAATAAACAAACCAACATTAAAAAATGCACGTCAAATTCTCTTGTTAGTGATTTAAAATAAAATGGATTTGAAAGCATGTAGATATGGTCCAAATTCTGCTATTACATAAACTTTTCAATCCTGGGAAAATTATTATCCTTTCTAAACTTCTGATTTCTTATCTATAAATTGGGAGAAATCCCTTCCTTTTCTTTCCTCTTCCTCCTACTTCTTTTCTTCTCCTGTTTCTTTCTTTCTTTCTCTGTGTCCTTCTTTTCTTCCTTTCTCCTTCTTTTTCTCCTTCTCCCTCTTTTTAATTAGTCACGGTTTTAATCCTTTTGAGATTTGGGGGATTACCCTTATTTTCTTGTTCAAAATTTGAGAAACACCTTGAATGTCAAGGTCTTACTATTGCCTATAATTATGGATATTATATATATACATATATATACATATATATATATATATAAAATTTAAAGTCCAGTTTGTCTGATATAAGTATGGCTACTCCAGCTTTCTTTTGACTTCCAGTATCATGATAGTTCTCCATCCCCTCACCTTCAATCTGAAAGTGTCCTCAGGTCTGAAATGAGTCTCTTGTAGATAGCAAACAGATGGGTCTTGGTTTTTTTTAATCCATTCTTATACCCTATGTCTTTTGATTGGAGCATTTAGTCCATTTACATTCAGTGTTATTATTGAAAGGTATGGGTTTAGAGTCATTGTGGTGTCTGTAGGTTTCATGCTCGTAGTGATGACTCTGGTATTTTGTGGTCCTTGCAACATTTTACTCACAGAGTCCCCCTTAGGATCTCTTATAGGGCTGGTTTAGTGGTGATGAATTCCTTCAATTTCTGTTTGTTTGGGAAAACCTTTATCTCTACTTCTATTCTGATTGACAAGCTTGCTAGATAATGGATTCTTGGCTGCATATTTTTCCTATTCATCACATTGAAGATTTCCTGCCATTCCTTTCTGGCCTGCCAAGTTTCAGTAGATAGGTCTGCTACTACTCTTGTACTTCCACCTTTGTATGTTAAAGACCATTTATCCCTAGCTGCTTTCAGAATTCTCTCTTCATCCTTGTATTTTGTCAGTTTCATTATGATAGGTCATGCAGAAGATCGATTCAAGTTACATCTGAAAGGAGTGCTCTGTGCCTCTTGGATTTCAATGTCTGTTTCCTTCCCCAGATTGGAGAAGTTCCCAGCTATGATTTGTTCAAGTACACCTTCAGCCCCCTTCTCTTTCTCTTCTTCTTCTGGGATTCCTATGATATGGATATTGTTCTGTTTGATTGCATCCCTTAGTTCTCTAATTCTCCACTCTTGATCCTGGATTTTTTTATCTTTCTTTTTCTCAGCTTCCTCTTTTTCCATAATTTTATCTTCTAATTCACCTATTCTCCCCCCTGCCTCTTCAATCCATACTGTGGCCACCTCCATTTTATTTTGCACCTCATTTATAGCATTGTTTAATTCATCATGACTATTTTTTAGTTCCTTGTTTTCTGCAGTAATAGCTTCTCTGCTGTCTTCTATGCCTTTTCAAGCCCAGTGATAAATCTCATGACTATTATTCTAAATTCTTGCTCAGTTATATTGCTTATATCTGTTTTGATCAATTCTTTAGCTGTCACTTCTTCCTGGAATTTCTTTGGAGAGGAATTCTCCCATTTCATCATTTTTTCTAGTTTTCTGTCCCTTATAAGTTTTGAAATCTTGTTATGTGCTCTGCACCTGTGAGCACTGCTATATTAAAGGGGGGGGGTCATACACACTCCAGGGCCTGGCCCTTCAGGAGGTGATTTTTGGAGACTGTTACTTGCTCTCTGTTGTTGTGACTTTTGTTATTTTATTTCTCTACTCATAGTGATGTTTTGGACCCTCCACCAGGTGTACTTTGATTTGTTCCTTGAAGTAGCCCTGGAAAGGAAAACAAACAGACAAACAAACAGGAAACAAAGACATGCAAACACACATACAAATAAAACAAACGGACAAAACACACACACACACACACACACACACACACACACACAAACAGTCCAAAAGCAAAGAAACAGAAACACCAGATTCAAGTAAAGAACAGGGTGGAGGCATTGCTGGGGGAAGAGCATATACAAAGAGAGAAATGACAGGGGCAGGGACAAAGAGAAAGTAAACATGGCCAGGGCAGAGAGACTAAATGGCTTAATCCAGAGAGAGAGAGAAAGGAAAATAAAGGAGGCAGGGGGAAAAAATGAAGATAATGTTACCTAGACAGAGAAACTATCTGGCTTGATTATTCCAGCGAGAGAGAAAGGAAAGTACAGAAGGAGATGTAGAACATGTATCAAGGGAATAGATTAAATATGTCTGCTTAAACAAACAACCAGAGTAACCAGACTAGAGGAGGGAAGAGATAGGAAGGGAGAATATATCTAAATAACAAGAATTGTCCTGGAATTAATCCAGGCTATGCAGCATCACTGGTCTGGATGATACAAACGTCTGGTTGCACAGCATCTATCCGGCTCCCGCAGAAACGCAGTTACCCTGCACGGAGGGGCGTGGTTTGGTGTAGGCTGGTCCCATCTCCACAATGGGCCCTGGGACTGATCCCTGAGGCCCCGCCTTGGTGTTGGTTGGGTGTGGGGGGCGGGGGGTTGGCGATCCCCCAGTCTCTTCTCCACGACCTGCTGGACTCCTTTCCAGTCCTCCTCACTGCGCTGCGGGTGCAGACAGGGGAGTCCTTCTCGCTCCACTGACTCCCTTGGCCTTGCCTTGGCCAGGATTCAAAGTCCCGCTCTGTGTGCTCTAGCACTGGGGAAGCACCTCTCTGTGGCTCGATTTGTGGTCCTTGCTGGCTTTCTCAGTGCTGCCGCATTTCAGGGAGGACCGCCTTTTCCTGATGCAGACTGCGCCACTGACCTCGCTGCTGAGCCCCAGGGGTGGCAGAGTGGTGGACTCAAGCAGGCTTTGTCTTTTCCCACAGCACTCCAGGGAGTAGGCCGCATTCTCCTACTGTGGACTGCGCCCCTGATCTGCCACCGAACCCAGGGCTGGCTCCCGTCCTCCCAAGGTGCATGAACAGGGAACCGGCCCCTCCATAGTTAGAGATAGGATCCTTCTCAGTCCCAGAGTTAGGTTATCCTCTTGTCCAGATCAGTCCTACACTTCCCCAGCCACTCTTTCTCTTCCCTTTGTCTCCCCGCAGAAGGGGATCCCTCCCCTCTATGCCTACTGTGGCCACTTTTCTCTCTCCCAGTTTGCTATCACCCACCTACCTATGACTTCTCAAGTTGTCTCGTTTCTTCCTGGTAGAGTCAGTCTTTTTTCCTCCCAGACTTTTGGGGTTCAAAGTCCTTTGGCTTCAGCACTTCTTTGTTTGAGAGACGCGGGAAGTGCCCGTCTGCCATGTTGGCCCCTATCCACATTTCCACATACTAATGAAGATGTATTTAAAGTGCAAGTATAGTAAATTATCAGGGATTTAAAAAATTCTATTATAATTGCATAGAAGAAAGACCCCAAAGATTTAACCCTGACCATATTGTGTTATGTTGGAAGCTGTCTTCCAAGAAGTTCCTTATGGATGATATTATAGTACAGGAGGCTGCTTTTGGTAAAGAGGCTTAATATATCTCTAAAACACATATGCTGTTTATTTCTTGGCTCCAGGTAGATATGCTCCTTTTACCTATGGTGCAAATGATTTCTTTTGTCTGTGTAATGTGTAATGATGAAAGTAACAGAAGATAATGCGTTGTTTGTTGCAGGTGTTTTCATTCCCATACAAATAAGAAAGGACACACAATGCAGAGCAACGGGTCCTGAGAAATATTCTAGTAATAGTGACTCTAAGTGAAAGAAATAATTGCATTTAAAATATTTCTTTAGATTTACCTAAAATGCAATCTGAAGACTTCTAACCTTATCATAAACTGAAGGCAATTATTTTATGTACCTTTTCACATTTGAAAATTCCTTTACCATTATTTCCATCATCTATGCTGAAGTAATTAAGGTTGAAACATGAATAAAAATCCTCTCATGGTGGAAGCATATCAGAACCTACATGGGCTGGGGCTCAGAAATGAGGTTCAATGACAATAATGTTGCTGCCTTATAAGGTACCTCCTATGTCAGTATTTATTCACTCTGATCTACTTATTATTTATTTTGCTATTTTCCTTTTTATCTTTTATGCATATTTAGTGTCCAGATCCATCATGCAAACAAGATTTGTTGGCCTACTTGGAACAGATTAAGTTTTACTCTCACCAGTTGAAAATCTGCAGTCAAGTTAAAGCTGAGATCCAGAACTTAGGAGGAGAGCTCATCATGTCAGCTGTGAGTATTGCCTGGCATTTTTACCATCACATATAGAAGATGCTTGAAACAAAGCAGCTACACCCCTCCTCACTTCACCAAATCTTTTAGGTCCATGTAAATGAGAATAAACTCAATTGGAGTGTATTAAATTGCATGAAATTAAATTAGCAAGGAATTGAACTACAGAAATGCTATGTCAGCATAACTTGTCTTTATTTACAGATTTTTAGAATGAATCAGGATTTGTAAGCCACTTGGAAAAGAAATAGATATTAATTTAGAGAAAGGTTTTCTGACGTCACAAAGTGTGCAGGTGAAACTCTGAATTGAATCTTGTAATTTATATAAGATAAATGCCTATGGATTTGCAAATCAATGAAAAAATGGCTTTATTACTATTAATTGGTATTCATTTCCCAATTAATCATTTCCATAGCATAGAAATTCAGGCCTTGAAAACTGTTATTTCTATATGTAATTGTAGAAGTGGGGCATGATAGAATATATATAGATTTGGAAAAACTTTCATAAATTCTTTGGTGACCCTGAGTTTCAAACCACTATAAAATGACCATGTTAGAAATAATGTCCAACTTTTCTACTCATCTTTTAATAACAGTAGATCATTTCTCTAGAGTGGGTATGGTAATAAAATAATATTTGATATCTATAATAGTTTCAGTTATCAGTGACTTTGAGAAGGACATGGACCAAGATTGTAAATTTAAGTTAAAGTGAAGCATCAAGAATGTTCTAGGAACTTATATTCATGAGGACAAATGATAACAGCATACTTATAAATTTGTAATTTTAGGACTTCTAAGTCCTGACATTGGACTTTCTCTCAGTGAACCAACATGCTTTAAAAGAACATTACTGCAAAAACAAAAGCAAAAGGTTACCATCAAGAGTAGAAGGCAGGGAACTAATTTTTATTGACTATCTAGCTCTTGCCTATATTTCATTCCATTTGAACCTCACAATTGCATGCCAGAGAGATTATTTATTTGCTTGTTTTATTCTCACTAACACTGGAAAAAAATGACATTCAGAAAAGTTGAAAACTTCCCCGAGGTCATACTGGTAAATGTCAGAACTGGAGTTTACCTTCAAAGGCTTGTGTCTTTTCTATTCAGGTGGACAGACTGGCATCTACGATGACACTGATTAAAAGCACTGATTAAAAGTGGATAATTTGGAAATTATGTCTAATAATTATTAGAGATAAAAAGTATTTCATTGCATTGCAATTTTGTAAAGACACAAACCATCACAACCTGTGTAACACTGGTGCCCTGTCACTTTTCAACAAAATGTATTTTAAGTTGTCACAGTCTGTACACACAGAGACCTATGTGGGTGTATGAATACATACATGCATATAAATGCATATATGCACATATATTCATGCATATACATATATACAAATTTTAATATATTGCATCTTTACTTTGGATTATTAGACATTGTCTTCATTTTCTCATTTAACATTAAACTACTTTAATGTGTAAAAGATTATTTATTTGTAGACCTAAGTCTGTCTTCTATTTACTTTTGTCTATTTTACATAGCCACATTCACCATCATTTGCAAATCCTGAATCCATATGAATGTTATTTTCCCATTATTTACTACTTCTGCAGGCTGTTGAAACTAACCTTTCACCCCCCAAAATACTGTTAAAATATGTTACTCTTAATTGTTCTTTCAAAATACAATTTCCTCCCTATGTACAAATGGGTTTGTATTTCCTGTTTGGTACCATGATTCAAATTCATGAATTTACCCGTATTTTCAGATAGATTAGGCACAAGTTTACAATCCATGATTTACAATTTAAAAGCTGAGTCATTACATAAAATAAGGAATAGCATTGCAAATCCAAAAGCATTTTGTCATCATTTTGCCTACAATTTCCATTTAGAAAAGATAAATCTGGATAAAAGAAACATTACATGCCCCTTTTATATACCTTACAGCCATCTGCTTGCAGGTAGATCCTGGAAAGCATTTTAAATACATTTCATTTACATGTTCCTAGGAACACTTGCTTTAATCTCTTAGTGACCCTGAGTTCTTGTCTTGTCATCTTTCCTTTTTAAATTGAGAGGAGGCTCTAATCTATGTCATCCTTTTTCTCTGAAATCTTTTGAAAAGTAACAAGCATGATTGCAAAGCAGACAAACTCATTAAACATTACAGGAATTTGTTATTCAAAACTAGATTATCCAAAGTTCACTAAATAAAGTTTGCATTTCAAAATCAGGTTCATGAAACATTAATGTAGAAAATATATTTGATTAAAAGGAAGTAGGTAGAGTGCTTTCTGGGTCTGGGGTGTTAGGGGTTAGGATAAAGAAGATGAATCCATAGCATAAAGGAATGTGAAGCTCATTCTCATAATAGACAATTTAGTTAAAATGATTTTCTGGCTAATCTTACATCTGTCTGCGAGCAGTTATTCTGAAGTTACATGTTTTATTTAGAAGGAAGCCAAAGTGTAGCTAGTCCAAAACCCCAACTATGATTTGAGCATCTCTGTGTTCCGTGTTATAGAATATCTGGAGGAAAGATAGATGAATACAGGATGCCTCCTTTAAGATTAAATACATGCAAAATGAGAATACACAAAACATACCTATATATAAAGATGCATATAAAGATGCATATATATATATATGCATAAATGACTCTAAAACAATTTAATAACCTATATAATAGCGGTATGCACAAAAGCAGATAGTAAGAGGTGAGGGAATAATGAACTGCACTGAGGTGGCAGATGGGCAAGAGAAAGACTCATACCTGGCTTGACTCTAATTTAGGCCTCAACGAATAAGTAGAAAACAAATGTATACTCATGGGAGGGAGAGGAAGAGCATTCAAGGTAGATGGCATAAATGAAATAAAAAGATACGAACTGGGAAAGAGAAGGAGTCTATGGAAATAGCCGACAGTCTGATTCGACTGGAAATATTTGTTTTTGGCACTGTTGGTGGGGAATAGAAGAGATGCTGCAAACAGAATAGGGACTATTTAAAAAGGGTCATTTATAACATTTTAATTTTACCCTGCAGGAAATTGAGAATAATTGAAAATTTTTAAGTTTGAGATGCGCATAAGCAGATCTACGTATTTGGAAATTAACTCTTTTTGACAAGGTGGTAATAGATGGAGAGACAAAGAGCTGGGAGAGAGAGGAGTAGTTAGGAATGATTTTTAATTTTTTAATTTTTTAAGTTTATTTATCTTGAGAGATAGAGCGAGTGAGCACATGCACATGCATGCTGGGGATGGGCCAAGAGACAGGGAGAGAGAGAGAATCCCAAGCAGGCTCTACACTGTCAGCACAAAAGCCCAAAGTGGGGCTTGAATTCACAAACCCTGAGATCAAGATCTGAACAGTAGTCAAGGGTCACACACTTAACTGAGCCACCCAGGTGCCCCACAGAATGGTTTTTCAAAGGAGTCCAAGAGAATAAAAGCGACGCAGCCTCAAAGAAGCAAAAGAAGAAAACCCGGATTGGGGCCTCTGTGGAGAACGGAGGTGGGAGGGCCTCAGGAAAGCCCGGGGCAGAGGAAACACCCCTAAGCACAGAGGCTTAGGTGGAAACCCCTTCCCCACCACCACCAACCCCCAATGCCCCCCCCCTCCCGGAACTAGTGTGGTATGTGGAGCAGCTGGAGCTGGGCCTCAAGATGCAGAACCCCAGTCCAGAACAGACAGGAAGGGCAGGCTACTGAGGCAATGAGAAACCTACACAGTGAAAGAACCCCAGTGCCTGCTGATGCGTTCCTTGTCTATGGACAACAGGCTCAGGTAGAAGCTCAGGTGCACAAAAACTGCAGGTTCTCAGGACTCCAGTCTATATAGTTTAGGTGCAGCCTATAGGTGAGGCCACCAGAAAGAATAGCCCAAGGGTCTGCAGGCCTACCCAAGGTCACCCTGGACACTTGATGAAGAGTTTAGCTTCAATTTATTTTATTTTATTTTATTTTTTTCAAATTTTGCACACACACAGAGAAAGAGTGAGCGAGCTGAGGAGGGGCAGAGAGAGAAGGAGAGAGAGAATCTTAAGTAGGCTCTGCACTCTGCCAGACAGGGGGGGACTGATCTCCTGACTCTGAGATCATTACCTGGGCTGAAATCAAGAGTCAGTCACTTAATCCACTGAGCCACCCAGGCGCCCCAGGTTCAATTTCTTTTAGCCTCTCCTCCAACCTGGAACAGTTACCCTCCATGGGGAGTGTGGGGGTTTGTTCTGAGTGTGGAACTTTTCCAGGAATGCTCTGAGAGATGTAGGGTTAGTCTATGTACGGGTGCTCAGTAAATTTGGTGCCATGGCTTTTGGGTAGATGTGAGTCCAGAATTTTGGTTACTATCAGACAAGCACGGACCCATTTGTAGGTTCAGGTGAAATACCTTCTTGCCAGAAGGAGGTCCATTTAGAAAAGCTCTGCAATAAACTAAAGTGAGTGTTCAGTATCTTGTAGAAAGAATGTTTTATTCAATCTTTAGGAAGAGATTAAGCAGCTGTTTGTAATAAGGATTATTGGGGAAGCTATATAACTGCATATGGGTGCTCCCCTATAAATGGATGTCCCATCCAATGGTGTAGTGCTTTATGCCATGATGTCACATTGCAGTAATAAAACTATTTTTTGACCAAAAAAAAAAAAAAAAAGGTGAACTCCTGGATTAAGGTGATAGTGGGTAAGAATGGAGAGGGGTGGATCCATGCAAGAAAAAACTCTGAAATAGGGGTTGATTAGAGTCCATCTATTGAGTGATAAAAGTGAAGAAGAAGGAAGAATTGAGACTTACATCCAACGTTCTGAGATTTGGTAGCTTACTTAGTTAAAACTGGAATCATGAACCAAAAGCTATATATAGAAGGAAGAGCAGATTAGGAAGGGTAACATAACTCACTTGGGTTTTACTTGTTGAATTTAAGTGACTAAGTGGCATTCAAGAAAAAGGTCTAGAAGTTGCTGAGTATATGATTCTGGAACTCAGAAGAGAAGTATGAAAGAGACATAGATGAAACCACTCCAGTGAAAGTATGTTAAATAAGAAAAAAAATAGCTGAGACAGAGATCCAGATTGTTTTTTGCTGTTGTTGTTTGTTGTTGTTGTTGTTGTTGTTGTTTTTACATCCAGTGATTCTAATGTGCCTCTGTCAAATATGGAGACTTGGCTGTGGCAGTTTAATAAAACTGAGAATTTACTATCTCCATAAAAACAGTCTGAGAATGGGCAATCCAAGACTGTTACAGAAGCTTTGCAAAATTTTCAGGGAATCAGACACTTTAGTTTTCCTACTTTATTACTCTTGGCTTCTGGCTTTCATTTTTTATCAAGGTCAAAATATAGCTTCTCTGGCTCTAGCTATGGCTTTTATATTCTGGACAGGAAGAATGGAGAGGAACAGAAGCAAACATTCCTGACATTTTTTTTAAGTTTGTTTAGAGAGACAGAGGAAGAAAGACAGCATGAGCCGAGGAGGGGCAGAGAGAAAGTGAGAGAGAGAATCCCAAGCAGGTTCTGCATTGACAGTGAAGAGGTCAACATAGGGCTCAAACCCATGAGCCATGAGATCATGACTTGAGCAGAAACCAAGAGTCGTACACTTAATCGACTGAGCCACGCAGGTGCCTCCATTCCTTACATTTTTTTAAATCCCCTTCAAAAGCTTTCACTTACTTATTATTGGCCAGTATTTACTCATTTGGCTATATATAATTGCAAGAGATGCTGAAAATATAAAATGTGTCTATTTCTTTGTGTATGTTTTCATGTACTCACATGGATTCCCCCAGTTAAATCTGAGTTTTGTTTCTTTGTTAAGAAAGAATGGATATAGGGTGGCACTATCAATTTCTTTGATATCCTTCTACAATGATAAAAATCATATCAGTACTCACATTTATTATAATTATCTACTTTTTAAATATATATTCTCCTCTAGACTATAAGATCCTTGAATATTGTTGAATGATTGAAGGGATAGTAACCAAAGATTATAAATAATGCAGAAAATTCAGGTTGACTGAGTCTTAATATGCATATCAGGTTTTACACTGAAAAGGTATCTTTATATCTTTTCCAAAGCAGTATCAGTAACATGGTGAAGGCAAAAATTAGGTCATAGTGGGCCAAATACTGAGTATGCAGTGACAGAAAAAAAAGTGGTAGCGAAACCTAAATTTTCCAGCAGTTTGTAGTTGAAAGGAAGGAGAGAGAGAGAGAGAGAGAGAGAGAGAGAGAGAGAGACTTAGGGGGAGGAAGGGAGGGAGGGAGAGAGGGAGAGACTTAAGGGGCAGATGTAATTGTTAAAAATCCTCTCTCCTCCCCCACCCTTCCTCCTCCTCCCCACCCTCCATCCTCCTCCTCCACCTCATCCTCCTCCACCTCCTCCTCCTTTCGGTTTACATTTTTACTTATGTACTTTTTAAAATGGAAGTAATTGAGTAAATGTTTAGGTAAAGAGTAAGAAGAAGCTGTAAAGAACAGATCTATGAAAAATTAAGACCACAAAGGATAGAATAAAATTTTAAGTAAGGGAGAGGGAATGGAATTAGGAAAACAAGTAGATGTACTAGGTTTGGAGAGAAAGAACTCTTCTCCTGAGGGATAAAGATTAATGCAGATATAAATGTAAACACAATCAGATTCAGATGAATGGATCTTCTTGCTGATGGATCCCATATTTTGATAAAATGGGAGGCGTAGCTTACTGTTAAGATTGAATTGAATGTTCTATCCCCAGTTTTACTTTAGCAAAAGAAGTAAGTAAATATGTCTATGTCTTTAGACACTTTTCAATACTTCTTGGACAAGAAAATAATTGAAGTTAACAGCAGCGATTTGAGGTAGGAATCAGAGATATTGTATGCTAGACATCGTTCTGGGTGGATTATGGAACCTGACTCAGCTTCAGTTTATCCTTCAGTCACATGAAAATGAAACCAACATGGCCTTCAGTGGCTATCCTCTCTCAATGAAAGCAGGAGTATATACAAATTTAATTTAAAAAATGATAACAGAACATGAGAAAACTGTATAATTAAATATGCTATTGCAGGTTAGTTTCCATAGCCACCCTGACTTATTAATGTACCAATTTAGTAATACAGTAAAAATAGAATTCTAAGAAGATTAAAATGTACCTGGGTTACCTAAGGGCACTCCCATAAATTTTTCATCAATTGTTCCTCTAGTGTCCTTATGCATGGTGCCGAGTGGGGAAAGCAATTGTGCTTTATGAAAGGAGTCTCAATAAAGAAACAAATATTTTTATAATCTAGATTGTATGTACAGAAAACAAAATTCAGGAGAAAAAACTTAAAATGGTTTTAAACCGTTAAAACTACCCTTTCCCCAAATGTTATGCTTTAGGCCAACAATTCTTTTATACTGCTTAAAACTGATTAATTATGTAATTGCCACATTTTGTTGTATTTCCTTTAATGTGTTTAATTGCACTCCCTTACCCTGAGGCAGGTGTGCCAAAGCCACAATTTTAAAAATTGGATAAATAAATAAAACTAATCAGTCAGGGGGGAAAGATCAGCAAGATTGAAAATTTGCCAAGCAACTGCAATTCAGCTGTAGCAGAAATCAAGGGGCAGTGTGCATTCAATTAGGAACGATAGAGAAAAGCAACAATACAGCTATTGACCAAAAGAGCCACTAGGGCCTACAGAACTCAGGCAATCGAGTACAGAATGACTTAGTAGGTTAATGTGCTTGCCACGTTAAGACATTAAGGGAATTAGTTAATGAGCTTTCTCAACCTCCTGCAATCATTGCTAGTCATCAGGAAAATTGGGAAAAGTAAAAGATTTGGAAAATTAACTGAAGTATTCAGACATTTTAAAAACAGCTGGGAGGTATATGAAATGGAATGAGGAAGATATAGGAAATGAAGAAGGGGGAGAGGAATGGGGTGAAGGGCAAGGAGCAAAAGTAAAAAGAGGAAAGAAGACACTTTGCCAATAAATTTAACTCTCTACAGTGTTTTTTGTCTGTGTTTAATGCTAGGTAGGAGGCAAATGGAATAATAGATCTTAGTAGTTCAAAGAATATATTTAAAAACAAGCAAAAGTATGGGAGTGTTATGTTCTCTTATATTACATTGTAGTGAAGTAGACCCGGAAATTCTCTTGGTTTCTAGATAATCTAATGTCACAATGGATTAGATTTTCCTGAGGCCTCTGATTGTGCTATGCATCCAGGTGTAATAGCACTTGAAGGAACATTGGAAATAATCTATTCATGTTATATCTAACTCAGAGTAACTCTGTAAACAAATAGGTCAAGGATTTTCAAAGACTTGCCCTGATCGTGAAGATACCTAATGGTAGAGCCAGGACCAGAATCTAGATCTTGTGTTCTTCACTTTATTGCTACTGAAAGTAAGCCCGATGGCCTTCTAGTAGGTTTAGTGCCAAAGGGCAGGAGGTGGTATTGGTACACTCAGCTGGGGTGGTGCTACAGGTCACAAGAGATAGGGAAGGGTTTTAATTGAGAGATATGGGAAAACACTGACTGGAAGCACTCTTCAGCTTCAACACGAGAAGCCAATGTGTGGTAATAGGGAAACTGGTGGACGCGAAATTAGAAGACCCACGTTGTGATTCTAGACATCAATCTCTTTGAGTCTGTTCCTTCATCTATCAATAAAACTAAAGTTTAGGATTAATTGAGCTCTATGGTCTCTTTTAACTAAGAATTTATGATTGTCTTCTTCTTTATAGTGGATGTGTACATTTCTTTCTCATTTCCTCTCATGTATATTCTTTGTTGTTTTGTTTGTGATTGCCATGAGGAGTATATTTAATATCCTAAAGTTACAACATTCTAACTTAAATTTATGCTAGCCGAACTTCAACAACACACACAAATTCTATTCCTTTAACAACTCTATCCTCCACCCCTTTCAGTTGTCAGTGTCACAAAATTACATCTTCATATATTGTGCGTCCAAAAAACATAAACCAATAAAATTTTTAATGTATTAGCATCTAAAATTATGTAGAATACAAAATGTGTAGTTAAAAAAACAAATTGCATTAATATTAATTTTAGGTTAATAATTGTTTTTTAAAATGTATTAGCTTCTTAAATCATGTAGAAACAAAATGTGGAGTTACACAGCAATGTTATGATTATACTAGCTTTTATAATGACCCATGTATTCACCTTTACTGAGATCTTTATTTCTTTATACAACTTTGAGTTACTATCTAATGTCTTTTCATATCAACCTACAGGACTCCCTTTAACATTTCTTTTAGGGCAGGTCTAGGGGCAATGGACTCTCTTAGCTTTGGTTTATCTGGAAATCTTAATTTCTCCTTCACTTTTTTTTTTTTTTTTTTTTTTAATTTCTCCTTCACTTTGAAGGACAGTTTTGCTGGGTATAGTGTTCTTGATGGACAGTTTTCCTTCTACCACCTTGAATATATTATGTCACTACCCTCTGGCCTTCAAAATTTTTGATGAGAAAGCTGCTGATTACTTATTGAGGTTTGCCTGTAAGTGACAAGTTTCTTCCCTTTTGTTGACTTCAAAATTCTTTTGTCTTTGGCTTTCCACAGTTTGATTTAATGTGTCTTGGTTGGCTTGAGTCTTTTTGAGTTCATCCTACTTGGGAGTTCATTAAGTTTTTTGGATGTTTATATACATGGCTTTCATCAAATTTGGGAAGTTTTCATCTATTATTTAATCAAATATTCTTTCTACCCCTTTCTCTCTTTTTTTGGGACTCTCACAACAAATGTGTTGGTTGGCTCAATGGTATCCCACAAGTCCCTCAGGCTCTGGTCATTTTTCTTCGTCCATTTTTCTGCTTGTTCCTCGGACTTGTTCCTTTTTTCTGTCTTATCTTCAAGTTCACAGATTCTTTCTTTTGCCTGATCAAACTGGCCTTTAAACTCTCTAGTGAATTATTCATTTTAGTTATTTCAATTCCAGGATTTCTTTTTGGTTTCTTTTTAGGTCTCTTCTCTTTTTATTGATATTTCCAATTTGTTCATACCTCATTTACTTGACTTTCTTCACATCTTCCTTTTGTTCTTTGAGCAAGTTTAAGACTTGTTGTTTTAAAATCTTTGTCTAGTTGATCTGCCATTATGCCTTTGCCAGGGATAGTTTCTATTGGTATATACATATTTTTTCCTTTGATGGAACATACATATTAGCTTCTTTGTATGGTATATACTTTTTTGTTGAAAACTGGTCATTTGAATCTAATAATCTGGTAACTCTGGAAATCAGATTTTCATCCTTCTCCAAAGTTTGTTGGTTTATTTATTTGCTTGCTTTTTGTTTTGATTTGTGTGTGTGTGTGTGTGTGTGTGTGTATGCATGTGTGTGTGTGAGGGGGGTGGTTTTGCTTTTTAATTACTCTGTGCCAAGGATCAGCCTAAAGAGAAAACTGGAAGTCTACTCAAGTCTTTTTTTGAGCCTGTGTCTTCCACTGGGCATATGCAGTGACTTTCTAGTTTTATCTGTAGATGTGGTTGCTTTCGAATGTCCTAATTGTTCATGTATGTCTTCTAAAAGGAAAAAGAAAGAGAGAAAAATGAAGGGGGTAAATAAATGTGCCAGACTTTTAAATCCCTGGAAGTCACTTCAGCCAGAATAGGAAGTGCTTGCAACAATGAGGGGAGGTGCAATAACAGTGGCCACTATTTGTCAGCACTTCTGTGATAAGAAGCAGCAATCATTGGGGTGCCTGGGTGGCTCAATCAGTTGCGTGGTCAACTTCGGCTCAGGTCATGATCTCACAGCTCGAAGGCTCCTGAGTTACAGCCCTGTGTCAGGCTCTGTGCTGACAGCTCAGAGCCTGGAGCCTGCTTCGGATTCTGTGTCTCCCTCTCTCTCTGCCCCTCACCTGCTCACGCTCTGTCTCTCCGTCTCAAAAATAAATAAAAATTATTTTTTTTAAATAAAAAGAAGAAGCAGCCATCAGTGATCAGAGCAGTGATGTTTAGAGGACAGGGTTCTTTTCCCCATCCTGACTTTTACAACTTGAATGCAAGCGCTCCAGGAACACACGAACAATGCCTGCCAAATGGCTAAGGGGTGGGTGATAGTTGTTATTGTGCTAAGAGCTGAAATTGACAGATATTAATCATAATATCTTATAATGCCTTTTTCTGGAAGTTGCAAGCCTTCAGCTGACTCCAGAGTTTCTAAATGATGTATCATAATATCAGATGTCAGTTTCCTATTCTGCCATTTTTTTCTGGAATCTTTGATCTTATTCATATCCCTTACTGTCCCTTTTCCTTCCCAGTTTTTATCCAAAATTTTTCTTTAAGCACCAATTGGCAAACTATAACATGACATACCAAGTTGTGTTTTGATTTGTTTTAAAAGAATGCTTCTAGAATTTTGCTTAAACAATATGCATTAGTGAGAATGAGATCAAATGCTTTAGGAGTTTCCTATTAATTTTAGGTCCAGAGGAAAGTGAGATGTGTATCAAAATGGTGTAACATTTTCCACATAATTATAGGATTGATTTGATACGGTTTTATTAAGACTGCCATAATATCTGTTAAAGAACAGCAGTGATCTGTTTTGTGAAATTAGATCATCTGTGCAATTAAGAGATGGAGAGGAAAAAATGTCTGGCTGAGGCACCTGTGTGCATGTGCACACTCGCACGCACGCACACACACACACACACACACACACACACACACAAGGTTGAGAAGGAGAGGTAAGGTAAAAGGAGAGGGGGGTAAGGAAAAAATGTGTGATGTGAGAGTCTCTACCATTAAATTTCCTCCTTATAACAATTGCCGTATTTTTATTTGTATGTCAAATAGCTCCACATTATTAAAAAGGAAAAATATTCAAAGAATTTAAAACTTAGTGAGAATTTTTTTTTTGTTTTAGAAGAAAGAATTGGCTTAATTGTTTTTAATCCTTAGAAAAGAAAAAAAGGGGGTTAATTAATTCTACTGTGTGCTAAACAACCCAAACCACAGAACTTCATAGAAGTGGGAGACAGGCCACAAAAGCAAGCAAGATGTATTTGGCAGCTATAGGATACTGTTAAATTCCCCAACAGGGAAAGTGCAGCTGAAGTAAAAGAGCAGAACTGGATACACACATTCTGATGTTGATGAGTTCAGTTGGAAGACAGGGAGAAAAATCACAAAAGAAAAAGGTGGGGGGGGGGAGAGAAAAAAATCAAGGAGCTAAGGATTCTAGGACAGCAAAGTGCTGGTGTTAAACTACCTTTACCCAAAGGTGTTGATAAAGGCAGAACTGAAACCAGACATGAAAAGAAGGTGAAGGCAATGGCAGTATGAATGTCATTTGCGAAAGTAATCTTTTCAGTCCATGGGTCATGCTGAATTTTGTTGTATATTATGAAGTAATACTAGTTATATTCACAAGATAAATGTTCCTCTGTGTGTGTGTGTGTGTGTGTGTGTTCTCTAGAAAAATTAATGCAATCCACATTTTCCCCTTTTGATTAGTAAAGTCTGAATGATATTATAGCAAATCAATAACTGTTAATAATAAATGCTATGTGGGGCGCCTGGGTGGCTCAGTCGGTTGAGCGTCTGGCTTCGGCTCAGGTCATGATCTCACAGTCTGTGAGTTCGAGCCCCGCGTCGGGCTCTGGGCTGACAGCTCAGAGCCTGGAGCCTGCTTCTGATTCTGTGTCTCCCTCTCTCTCTGCCCCTCCCCTGCTCATGCTCTGCCTCTCTCTGTCTCAAAAATAAATAAAAACATTAAAAAAAAATTAAAAAAAATAATAATAAATGCTATGTATTGACTTCTATGTTTTTGTTTACTCTAGAGCTCCACATCTTTGACACCTTTGGTATATGGGATTGGGGCAAGATAATTATTTGTTGTAGGAGGCTATATTGTGCACTGTAAGTATTTAGCATGGACTCTACCCCCTAGATGCCAGTGCCCCTCCCCAACTCAGTTGTGCTAACCAAAAATGTCTCCAGACACTGCCAAGTGTAGAATCATCCCTGGTTGAGAACTATTGGATTAAGGGAAGGTAAGAATTAAGGGAATACTAATAATGCTGTTACAGATGTTGTCACTCCTTCCTGCCAGATGTCTTTACCTGGTAATTCACCCAGCTCCCAGCTCCTGCAAGTGTTGGTGCTGTCATCCTCTCTCTGGTTCCTGTCTCTGGATAATTGTCTTCACTCTGGGTGACTATACACCACGCCACCTCCATGCCTTAGAAGCCTATACCAGTGATGGAAGGAGAGGAGCATACAAAAGTCTAGACTCCTTGCCTCAAGATGGAATGAACTCTGCTGTGTGGTTTCACAGTCCCCTAGGAGATAGGCTGTCACTGGTCTTTGGCTGAGACTAATAATGTTGTTTAGCTTCACCTTCTCCCATCCTATGTTTCTTGCTTTCCTACCCTTCTCCTGGGAATAGCAAAAACTCCTCTCAGGCTCTCTGTAGATACCTCCTCAAGAGACAAATGATAGCATCATTGAGTCCTTTCCTGTCATTTCTTTGTTGATGGAAAAAAAGTGATAGGACAATTTGCTTGCTTTGGTGAATGCACCACTCTTATTGACACATTCATGTATATTATTTTATCCTTTCTACAAGTAAACTTGTAGCATTTTGTTGACAAGAAAACTAAGGCTAATAAAAGAACATAACTTGCCAAATGTCATGTGGTTATTAAGTGATGCAGTGAAAATGTGAACGTAGTTTCTAGTTTCAGGGTTCTTTGTTATTCCACACTAACATATGCTTATTTTCATTTTGCTACTCCAGAACAATAATATAGAAATTAGTAAATAGGTCCTTATTCTCAAGGAATTCAGCTGGAAAGAAAAGACAGCACAAAAAATTAATTATAGGAACTGTTAATTTGCAAGTAGAATTTGTATTGCTCATGCACTTGAAAAGTTGTAGCAGCTTCACAAATCAAGACAAATATAAGAATCAGAAACTAAAAATAAATACAGGCACTAAAGAATTTTTAAAAATTGAAAAAAAACAGGCATTGCCAAGTCTTTGGTTAAATAGCTACTCCAATTAAGTATATTTACTGGAAATTAAGAAGTAACTGTATTATAGAGTTTTCATTGTTTGGTGATAGGATAGACATTTGTCAATAACAATTGGTAACACAATAATGTCCTAACCTAGGCATCTGTAAAAGACAGACTTTACTTACATTGACTCTCAATAACAACTAAACTTACAACATTAAATCTTAATTTAGTGAAAGCTGTTCAGTAGGAACTTGTGATAATATGATCTGGAAATGCTGTTTTTCTATTGTAACTGATCACAAAAAAATAACACTCTGACAACTCTAAGGGAACAAGTGAAGTAAGTCATTGCAATATTAGATGTCTTGGAAAGGTTTTTATTCAAGCTCGGGATCACATGCAATTCATGGTTGAATTGTACAATCAAGTTTTGTGTTTTTTCCAAAGGGATACATACCCCTTAGATAGCACTCATACACTGAAACCATTGAGCAACTCACTGAAACCATTGAGCAACACACACACACACACACACACACGGTACTATTTCTTATTGCTAATGACAGAATTTACATTCTTTTCCTGAAAGTTTTAGGAACTTCACTTATGCATTCAACCAGATGTGGAATACAAATCCACTCCTCTTCTGCACAAAGACAAATCAGTTTTAGTCTAGGCTCAGCTTAGCATAGCATGTATCACATAACATGAAAGAGAATGTAACGAAAAATACATTTAAAGACAATTTTTCTGGTCAACGACACTGAATTACCCAACTTAGGTTAGGTTCTACTGTCATAACAAACAACTTTTGATTCTCAATGACTTAAGACAACCAAGTTCTTATATTCTGCTCATATTTAAGTTTAATACAAGTTGGTAGAGGGCTTTTCTCTACATGATCAGAGCCAGGGTTTATGTATTTCCTAGAATCTCACTGTGAGGCCTCCATCATCCCCGTACTAGGAAAGGGAAGGCTAGGAAGGTTGCTCACTGGCTAATAATTACCTTACAGAAGGGAATAAACTATTGCATGTAAGGTGCTTAGCATAGTGTCTAGCATTTAGCAGGTACTCATTAGCCAGTGGTGGTGGTGGTGGTAGTTTTTTTTTCAAATTAAGTTGAAAGGAAGAAGCTAGGAAAATGTTCTCCTTTTAGTGGGTATTTTTTGCATATCATAAAACAACTTATTGCCAATTACTGATTTATTTTTAAATTCTTTTTAATGTTTATTTTTGAGAGACAGAGAGACAGAGTGTGAGCAAGGGAGGGGCAGAGAGAGAGGGAGACACAGAATCTGAAACAGGCTCCAGGCTCCGAGCTGTCAGCACAGAGCCCACCTTGGGACTCAAACCCACAAACTGCGAGATCATGACCTGAGCCGAAGTCAGATACTCAACTGACTGAGCCACCCAGGTGTCCCTGCCCATTACTGATTTAGCAGTGGCGCTTTAAATGGGCTTTGAAGATGAATAATCATGTTGCTTCTGTACCAAGGTTAGAGTTTGGCTCACATGTAGCTGATGAGTGATGGAAGCATTGCACAAAGTAAGTTTTAGGCTATCCTTAATGGTGTTTAGCATAATGTAAGAGATTTTCAGATGGATACTTTAATCTCCTTGGCCTTTAATTTCCTTGTTGCAAATGCAAATGGAGACATTTTGCCCTTAGATTGGCAGAAAGACTGGGAGAGATATTTTTATTCAACATTAGAGTGTTTATACAAATGTCACATGTTCAGAATTTCAATGACCATATAGAGTAGAACTTCAGCTGCCCCAAAATTCAGAGGAGTCATTCTGGCAAGATTAACGTTTCTGATAGCATGGGATTTTAAGATGTTGGGTGGAGTGCAATAGTTAAATATGTTACAAAAATGTTTAAGAGCAGTACAGAATTAGCAAACAACTAAGTGTATTTGGCAATAAATGCCAGACATATGTGGCAAATGAAATGCTCTCATTTGGGTGCTCTGAGAAATTTCACAGAAAATTTGAGCTAAATAATGAAGAATTGGAAGAATTTGATTAGGTGGAGAGGGAAAAGCTGAAAATATAAATTGTCCTAAAATGCAAGGTTGTGTTTTAATAAGAAATAAGAAAAGGCCTATTTGGATTAAAAAAATAGAAGAGAGTGGGGTGCCTGGGTGGCTCAGTCGGTTGAGCATCCAACTTTGGCTCAGGTCATGATCTCGCGGTCTGTGAGTTCGAGCCCCGCATCAGGCTCTGTGCTGACAGCTTGGAGCCTGGAGCCTGCTTCAGATTCTGTGTCTCCTTCTCTCTCTGCCCCTTCCCCGCTCATGCTCTGTCTCTCTCTGTCTCTCAAAAATGAATAAACGTTAAAAAATTTGAAACAAAAAGAATAGTGAGAAAGTATACATACACCCATAAACATTTTGTTTGCAAGTTTATGTGTGTGTGCATGTGTGGGTGTATGTGTGTGTGTGAATGCGAGTGAGAGAGATGGAGACAGAGAGAGTAACAAGAGACTGGGAGACGAGGTGATAGGACTATGTTTCATCAAGCTAAATCAGATTCTATTTAGAGTTAAAGGAATAAAGAGTCGTGTGTGTGGAATGTCTGGTGTCTCAGTTGGTTAAGCATCCGACTTTGGCTCAGGTCATGATCTCACTCATGCTTCATGAGTTCGAGCCCCGCATTGGGCTCGGTGCTGACACCTCAGAACCTGAAGCCTGCTTCATATTCTGTGTCTCCCCTTCTGTCTGCCCCTCCCATGCTCATGCTCTGTCTCTCTCTGTTTCTCAGTAATCAAAAACGTTAAAAAAATTAAAAAAAAAAAGAGTGGTGTGTGTGTGTGTGTGTGTATTTTTAGTTTGTATATGCAAATCATGTGTGTGATATATGCACATGTCTGTGTATGTGCATCAAATTGAGTATTAAATATCTGAAATGCATTTGCTTTCATAATCCTTACCAAAAAAAAAGTTAGCATGAGATAGCTAAATTATTAGTATTTTATAGATATGCAAACTGAAAAACAGGTTGAACAACTTCTCTAAAATCCCAAAGCTATTGAGAGGCAGGGCAAGGTCTTAAACCCAGGCCTCTGACCCTAAAGCCCTAAAGCGTATGCATGCAATGCCAAGATGCCAGCAGAGGAGCACAGAGGCTTGGGTGAAATGGAAAATTGAGCAGACGCAGGGTCCATATCTCACACTTTGAGCAGATGGGGCACTTTTCTAGGACAAGGTTTCATTCTTCACCTCTGTGATCATTATAGTAAGAGTAATGGTAACAACCATAGCTAGCATTTATCCAGCTCTTAACAAGTAGACATTTAAATACTTGCTACATATTAATCATTTTATACACACAACAGTGTTGTGAGGGAAGTTACATTTTATAAATGCTCTAAAGAAAGTCTCATTTTATAAATGAGAAGCTAAGCCTCAGAGAGCTTAAGGACAAGGAAGATCTGTCTCTTTCTCCTTCTCCTCCATCACCTCCATCCTCTATCTCCCTCTCACCCAGGAGGGGCTCTGCCACCCCCAGTATTCAGTGTTGGTGGCTTGGGGGGTCACAAAGGTGAAATCAGAGTCTTTCCTTATCTGTCTTTTTGTTCACGTACATGGTATTCCATATTGCCCACATCGTATTCCAAAATGGCCCACCATAGGTAAGCAGGTACACTGGAGACATTCACATCTTTGGCACTCCTTTCTGGAGTGAAATTTGAAACACAGCATGTTTAGGCTCAAAGGTATTCATTCCATCTATCCTCCATGAGCTCTCAGCAAAGTTCTTTCAAGCAAAGGGCATTACCTTAAGGCATTTCTGCAGTCAGTCATTAAGGTAAAAGTGAAACTAAAGTATTCACGCATGTGTCAGTGCCAAACTACTTAGAAGACACCACTAATTATCTGTGGTTGTGACAACGTCCAATCATTTTTCACAATTGAACCAACAATAACTTTTGAATTTTTGGTCATTTCCATACTCATGTCTTCCTACAGCTCACTGTATACATCTGCCTGGTTATTACTATACCTTTTTGACCTTTATTTGGTCTCTTTTGTCTCTTAAGCAATTACTGGAGTCTATGAAACAAGCCTCCCCTTTGTACCGTTTAATTTAATTAGACCTCTCATTTGAGCTCTTGCTGAGTCAATATTTAGTTGCTTGTCTATATCCCTGGGACAACCTGAAACATTCCATACGCTAGCTAAATGGCTTGATATGCATGGACTTACAAGCTGAATGCCTTAGTTTGCATTCTCCCTGTGCAATATCCAGGGGACACCACTACAAAACTCCTTTCACTTTGCCTCTCCTCTTAATTGTGCTCTTGCACAGTTTACCTGGCAATTTCTTTTTCTGGGTGATAAATTATGGTGGAACAGAAGGAAGAGCGATCCTCAGTATTGCCTCACTAATTTTGTTTGTAGAGCTGTTTCTCTAATGTATCATTTTCAAATAGGTCCATTATACATCTGCTTCTCTGCCTGGGAGCCCCAGCCACGCCAGGTGCAGTGCTATCAATGGCACACTTTTGCCTGATGGCACCAAGTGCCCGGGAATGGGCTGACAAGAAAGGGGAAAGTGATGAACGGCGCTTTAGAACAACTCCAGGTTGTTTCCGCTTTGGAGGGGTCAGTGTAAATATTTGGGTTCTTGTGGTCTGTTCTGGGAAAAGTGATGTGAAAGCTGAGAAGGGATGGTCTACTAATTCATACAAGAGGACATGAAGATCTAGTCTTGCCAAAATTTCGGACTTTAAAGGTCTCCTCAGGTAAAAAAAAAAAAAAAAAAAAAAAAGATTTTGTTTTAGCAATGGTCTCTGAGAACATATACCAGGGGCATTTGCCTGAGTATAAAAATACATATGTACGTACATACAAACACTAGGTTTTATTAAAAGGTAAATTTGTGCTTGGTTTTTCAATTTAAAGTTTTGATACAATAATACAAGAACAGGTAACTTGCTAAAGACTCACGATATATATGGCACTGTTTTTATTTGTTTTATTTTTTTTTTTAATTTACTTCTTTATTTTGAGAGACAGATTGAAAATGCACGCAAGAGCATGCGTGGGGGAGGGGCAGAGAGAGAGGAGAGAGAGAATCCCAAGCAAGCTCTGAGTGCTATCAGCGAAGAGCCTGATGTGGGACTGGAACCCACAAACCCTGAGATCATGACCTGAGCCAGAATCATGACGCTCAACCAACTGAGCCACCCAGGTGCCCTGAGTAAGGCACCATATTTTATATGCATCATTTTCTTTAGTTATTAATTGCCTAGTGAGTATCAGCATCTCTATTTGCAAATGAACAACCTGTGTCTCATGGAGTTTCATAATTTGTCCATGTTCACATACCTATTGCAAGATGAAGCCAGGAGGAGAATTCAGCCCTCTTAGACCCCAAAGTTGACCCATAGCTTTATAAAGAGGTTTCCGCTCTATAAAGAAATTGAATCAAAAAGTAGGGACCTAAGTATGATGCCTACACCTATGGGGCTCCCATATTGTTCATGTCTGTGGGTCCATGAGCCAGCATAAATGGAAACCCTGATAGAAGGGTTCTTTGCCACTCTACCATGCATATGGTGCACACGCACTCTAGCTGCATGCAACAAATTGGCTTGATGTGAGGTCATTTGGAGATACTATTTTTCCTGTATCATTTCAGAATATGGCATTGTCTCTCATTAGAGTATCCCATCAGTAATATTTGAGAGTATAGGTGTAGTTGTGATCCATTCAGAGCTCTGTGTGAAATTTATCACCCTAACATTTAGAATACAATGCATATTAAAACATATTATTATTACCAATAGCTACAACGACAGTAGTTTAACTCTTACTGGGGCTGGCTATGTCCCAGGCAGTATTTGAAGTTCTTTACATGTATTATTTTATTGAATCTTCAGGATAATTTTGTAATATCCCTGTTATTTTCACAACATTGCAAATCAATCCTGATGCAAGATTAAGTAACTGGACTCTGAAATGACACAATTAATGTGTGTGGAACTAAGCTTCAAAGTTAGGCCTTTTGATTCAATGTTTGCACTCCTAACCAATACATTTCACTGTTTCTGGAAACTAAGTATCCCTAAAGTAAACGAATTATTTATTTTAGCTTAGTGATGAAACATTCCCCTGCTCTAAATATCTTTTCAGTTTTTATTCTCTTACTTTTCCTTAGAAGAAGTTCAGATCAGAAGACATATTGGTAAGGGGAAAGGAAAGAAACGAGAAAGGAAAAACCAATGTGTATGGATACTTCTATTTCAACCCTTCTGGCAGTGGTAATCTTGCTGTTGTTCCAAAGCTCTAATACATCTCCACCTGCCCTCCACCCCACCAGAGAGAGAGCCTGTCCCGCATCCTATCCTAAATTTTATTTTAATAATAATAAGAACAGTTCGCTTCAATGAAAATTGAACAGATAAGTACTAAGCTCTTCTCTGAAACTGAGGCAAAATGTCCTTTCACACTTTCAAAGATTCTTCACCTATGTCAAGGATGCTTTTCCTTCTGTACTATCTAAGCAAACAAAATAAAAGAAAACAGGTGGTGGAGGTTCTGGGGCAAGAATTTCTATGAAATGAACATTCCATGTTAAAATGAAGTGATCCAGAAACACTAAAACTTGAAATAGGTCACAAACAAGGGTTGAGCTTTTCCAAAATGCAACTTTACCAAAGTGCATCTCCCCATTTGTGCAAGTCATAAACATCTTTAGAACATTTCAGGACTGTGCGTTTGATTAAGGTTCAATCAGGTGGAGCAAACTACAATCACATTCTTCAGGGAAAGATTAGAATCAGTTTAATAAAGATTTCTAATCCAAAATGGAGGGGCGAGTTAAATATAAGTGAAGCTCTGTTCAGCACATTATAAGCACTGTTTATTCATGTATTTAAATGGTGTAAATATTAGCTAAATTTTTTTTACTAGATTTGTGATCTTAGATAAGGTAATTAACCTCCTTTTCCTCTTCTTTAAGATGGGTATTTCAATTGACATCTCACATGGAATTTTCTTGGTTTGGAGAAATAGATGTGTCAATGGATATAATATTTTGGATATGGTAGTGAATCAGTAAATGCTAACCATTATTTTGGGATTCATGATAACCATAACTTAAATACTTTATGTATTACATGAGTAAAACAAGAAAGGTTGAATAGCAGAGAAAGCTTAATACTACCTTGAGTAATAGTGCTTTCTTTTCTGAAAAACATTCCAAGTTTCATAAACTGATTTATGAATAGGCTATAATCCCCAAATTTGACTGAGAACCTGGGAATGCCAGTATTTCGCCATAAATAAAATCGAAATACCTAAACTACGATCTTTAAATCCGATAAATTTTGTTGCACTTCAGGGATAAAAGCTATCTAAATTCTGTGTTTGCTAAAAACCCGTGCATGTACAACCAAGGTCTCTAAGTAAAATGCGCTCACATATTTTCTGAATGAATATTTCACTACTATTCCATTTATGCTGAGTCTCATCTAATCTATTCTCTGTGATAAGTTGTAAGAAGGTCAGTACAGGTTGCCTAACAAAACTCATAAAAGTATACTATAGTGTATATTGGTCATGAATACATAAAACACATGGTAAAATGTTTTTCTACCTTTTTGATATGTTGGAGTGAGGCTGATAGCTTTAAATGTCCATTCTCTGTAGATCATTAATGCTTTAGACCAATGTGGGGCTATATATTATCAAATATAATACTCACTCTCAATAACTAGCTGCTAAATTCCCTATTATTGTGAAACAATATTGAATGAACTTTTCAAATTTCTTTTTTTTTTTCAACGTTTTTTTTTTTTTTAATTAATTAATTAATTTATTTATTTTTGGGACAGAGAGAGACAGGGCATGAACGGGGGAGGGGCAGAGAGAGAGGGAGACACAGAATCGGAAACAGGCTCCAGGCTCTGAGCCATCAGCCCAGAGCCTGACGCGGGGCTCGAACTCACGGACCGCGAGATCGTGACCTGGCTGAAGTCGGACGCTTAACCGACTGCGCCACCCAGGCGCCCCTGAACTTTTCAAATTTCTTATGGTTTGGAATTGCAAGAAGCAAATGTATTCTATGTTTAATCATGTGGTCATTCTGGATTTTTACAGCACAATGATTATTTAAGGTCCTCCTTCTTACCAATTTAGAAATCGTCTTTATGCATTAAGAGAAATATTGAGTTCCATCAAATTGAAATTTAATTTTAAAATAAAGGTGGATGAAAAATATAAATAAAATAGAAGTGGATATTTTGCATTTTGGTTGGAATATTCTATTAATTACAAATGTTGTCAGTTAGTAGGTGCTCAAATACATTGCTTGATCAAAGAAGCCTGTGGCTCAGTTCCAGCTGACCCCTTTTTCCATGAACAACACACAATTTCATGCCCTGATATTTCATGTCGTCCCTTTATTGATCAAGATTAAAAGGTTTGGTGTTGAAGTTACTTTTGCCTAAAACCTCACCATACTGTATTTTGTTGCAAATAATCCTGCTAAAGCAAAAAGGTTATCATTAACTCATTTCATCAAATAATCACATTCCAGTGCATTCTTCCTTGTTTATATTATCCAAATTATACTACAGTAATAGTAGTTTGAGAACCTAATGTATATATAAGTAGGTCATGTTTTGTTAGTTGATTTGTTCATTGAGAATCTAGAAAGATGACACAAGGAAGCCAGTGTTACAGCATAATGCAGACTCATAGAATTACATTAGACTAGAATGTAGTTAGTTTCTACTGAATGATAAGGAGAGGTTGGAATATTCATACAAGATTATGCCCCAAACATTTCTATTAAATCGGGAGAACATGTAGCATGTGTGATGCTAGTCTGCTTGGGCTGCCATAACAAAATGTCATAGATCAGGTGGCTTAAACAATAAAAATTATTTTCTCACAATTCTGGAGGTTGAGATACCTAAGACCAAGGTGCCCTCTGATTTGGCTTGTAGTGAGAATTGTCTTCCTGGCTTGCAGATGGCTGCCTCCTTGCTATGTACTCAATGGTAGAGAGACAGAGAAGAGCTATTTCTCTTAGAATACTAATTCCTCTCTGATTAGAACCCCACCCTTATTACCATATTTAACACTTTTAAAAAATCAGCTGTATTGAGATATAATTGGCGAAATCATAAGATATTTGAAGTATACATCGTGGTGATAAACATGGGAGTGCAGATATCTCTTTGATAAACTTTTTAATTTCCCTTGAATATATACTTAGAAGTGTGGGGTTATTAGATCATATGGTAGTATTATTTTTAATTTTGGAAACCTCCATACTGTTTTCCATAGAGGCTGAACAAATTTAAATTCCCAGCAACAGGGCACAAGGGGTTCTACATTCTTGTTAACACTTGCTATCTCTTGGCTTATTGATGATAACCATTCTAATAGTTGTGAGGTGATATTCACTGTGGTTTTGATTTGCATTTCCCTGATGATTAGTGATGTTGAGAACCTTTTAACGTACTCAACATTGGACATTTGTATATTTTCATTGGAAAAACATCTATTCAGTTCCCCTGTAGATTTTTTGATTGGGTTTTTTAGTTTTTGCTATTGAGTTATGTGAGTTTTTATATATGTCAGATAGTAATCCTTTATCAGATATATTATATGCAAATATTTTCTCCCATTATATTTGTTGCCTTTTCATTTTTTTGATGATTTCCTTTAATGTGTAGAAGATTTTTGGTTTGATGTGGTCCCACTTGTTGATTTTTGCTTTTATTGCTTTTGTCAAATCTAAAAATATAATTTCTAAAAGCAATGTCAGGGAGCATACTCCCTTGTTTTGTTTTGTTTTGTCATCCATTTTGAGTTAATTTTTATGTATGATGTATGGTAGTGGTCCAATTTCATTGGTCCATTTCCACCACCATTTATTGGAGAAATTATTATTTTCCATTGTATATTCTTGTCACTCATAATTTAATTGACCATATATACATGGGTTTATTTCTGAGTGCTTTCTGTTCCATTGACTAGGTGTCTGTTTTTATGACAATACCATATTTTTTTATTACTACAGCTATGAAGAATAGGTTTTTTTTTTCTTCTTTTTCAACACTGCTTTGGCTATTTGAGGTCTTTTGTGGTTGCATGCAAATTTTAGGAATGTTTGTTCTATTTCTGTGAAAAATGCCATTGAACTTTTAATAGGGATTGCATTGGATCTGTAGATTCCTTTGGGTAAGTGGGCATTTTAATAATATCAGTTTTTCCAATCCATGAGTATAGAATATCTTTCTATTAATTTTGTCTTCAATTTCTTTCATTGATGTCTTATGATTTTCAGTGTACATATTTTCACCTCCTTGGTTAAATTTATTTCTGGGTATTTTATTCTTTTTGATGTAACTGTAAATGAGATTGTTTTCTTAGTTTCTGTTCCTGAGGGTTCACTGCTAGTGTACATGAATGGTATATATTGATTTTGTTCCATATAACCTCATTGAAATTATGTATTAGTTCTAAGAGTTTTGTGGTATAGCCTTTAGGATTTTATCTATATGAAATAATGTAATCTACAAATAGAGACAGTTTTACCTCTTCATTTCCTTTGGGCACCTTTTATGTATTTTTCTTGCCCAGTTGTTCTGGTTGTTAATTCTGGTACTGTGTTCAATAAAAGTGACAGGAGTGGGCATTCTTTCCTTTTTCCTGATCTTACAGGAAAGCTTCTGTTTTTTACCATTGAGTATGTTGTTAGCTGTGGACTTGGCATATGCCTATTATATTGAGGTATATTTCCAAAATGCCCAGTTTTTGAGAGTTTTTATCATTAATGGATGTTGATTTTTGTCAAATGCTTTTGCGGCATTTATTGAAATGATGATATAATTTTTATCTTTTGTTTTCTTATGTGGTGTATCACATTGACTGATAATCAGATGTTGAACCATTCTTGAATCCCTGGAAGAAATAGCACTTGATCAGTATGATCCTTTTAATGTACTGTTAATTTGGTTTGCAAATATTTGGTTGAGGATTTTTGCGTCTGCATTTAACAGGGATACTGGCCTATAATTTTTTTTTCTTCTTGTAATTGTCTACTTTTGGTATCAGGAAATGAATATGTTTCCTCCTCTTCTATTTTTGGAATAGATTGGGAAGCATTGTTATTAATGCTTCTTTAAATGTTTGGTAAAATTCACCAGTGAAGGCATCTGGTCCTGGATGTTTCTTTGTTAGAAAGTTTTTGACTACTGATTCAATCTCCTTACTAGTATTTTGTCCGTTAAGATTTTCTATTTCATGGTAATTGAGTCTTAATAAGTTGTATGTTTCTAGGAACTTACCCATTTATTCTAGGTTGTCCAGTTTTGGGGCATATAATTCACAGTAGTCTTTTATAATCATTATATTTGTGTGGTATTAGTTGCAATATATCCTGTTTCTTGGCTCATTTTATTTATTTGAGTCCTCTCTTTTTCTTCTTGGTAAGTCTAGCTAAAGGTTTGCCTATTTTATCTTTTCAAATAAGAAGCTCTTAGTTTCATTGTTCTTTTCTATTTTTTTATGCTCTTTTTAATTTATTTCTACTCTGAATTTGTTATTTTCTTTTTTCTACTAACTTTAGGCCTTGTGTTTTTTTTTTTTTTTTTTTTTTTTTCTTTTTAAAATAATGCCTTGGGACACTGAGGTGGCTCAGTCGGTTAAGCATCCAACTTTGGTTCAGGTCATGATCTTGCAGTTCATGAGTTCCAGACCTGTGTTGGGTTCTGTGCTGACAGCTCAGAGCCTGTAGCCTGCTTCAGATTCTGTGTCTCCCTCTCTTTCTGCCCCTCTCCTGCTCATGATCTGTCTCTGCCTCTTCCTCAAAAATAATTAAAAACCTCAAAAAAATTTTTTAAATAAAAAAAAATGCCTTGAGATTTAGTTAGGTTGTTATTTAATTTTGTTTTCTTAATGTAGGCATGCATTACTATAAACTTCCCTCTTAAAACTCCTTTTGCTGTATCTCATAAGTTTTGTTATGTTGTATCTTTATTTTCATATGTCTTGAGATATTTTTAAACTTATTTTTTGGTTTTTTGAAATTTCTTTTTCAATCCATTGGTTGTTTCAGAGTGTCCATATCAATCTACACATAGTTGTGAATTTTCTAGTTTTTCTTTTGTGATTGATTTTGAATTTCATACCATGGGGGTTAGAAAAGATGCTTAATAAGATTTCACCTTAAATTTATTAAGAATTGTTTGTGTCTTACTATATGATCTGTTCTGAATAATGTTCCAAGTATACTTGAGAAGAATGTGTATTCTACTGCTGTTGGAGGAAGCATCCTGTAAATGTCCTTGAATTCATGTGGCCTAAAACGTAGTTTAAGTCTAACATTTCCTCTTTAATTTTCTATCTTGATGATCTGTCCATTATTGAATGTGTAGTAGAGAAATCTCCTTCTATTGTTGTATAGCTGCCTATTTCTCTCTTCAGGTCTGTTAATATGTGCTTTATGTATTTAGTTGTCCTATGTGGAGTGCACAGATATTTACAAATGCCATATCCTTTTGTTTGGATTGACCATTTTATCATTATATAATGACTATCTTGTCTCTTTTTACAGTCTTTGGCTTAAAGTCTCTTTTGTCTTATATAATTATAGTTTCCTCAGGCTTTAATTTAGAATCAGTTTGTATGAAATATCTTTTTTTCCCCATTCTTTCATTATCAGTCTGTGTGTTTCCTTAAAGCTGAAGTAAGTGTCTTGTAGTCTTTTGTGTACTCTTAATCCATTTCACCTATTTCACCCAATCATCCACCCACCTGCCCTCTGGCAACCACCAGTTTGTTCTCTGTATTTAAATCTGATTTTTGTTTGTCTCTTTTTTCCTTTGTTTTGTTTCTTAAATTCCAATATGAGTGAAATCATATTCTGTTTGTCTTTCTCTGACTAACTCATCTCATTTAGTATTATCCCTTCTACAACCATCCATGTTACAAATAACAAGATCTCATTCTTTTCTATGACTGTGTAATATTCCGTTGTATGTATAGAATACATCCTATTCATCTACTGATAGACATTGGGTTGCTTCCATGTCTTGGCTATTGTAAATATTGCTGCAATAAACATAGAGGTGCATATATCTTTTCAAATTAGTGCTTTCATTTTATTTGACTAAATACCCAGGAGTAGAATTACTTGATCATATATAATTCTATTTTTAATATTTGAGGTAACTCCAAAATAGTTTCCACAGTGGTTGCACCAGTGTGCATTCCCAACAGTGCATGAGGGTGTCTTTTTCTTCACATTCCCACCAACACTTGTTTCTTGTGTTTTTAGTTATTGTGATTTTAGTTATTCTGACAGGTATGAGGTGATATCTCATTGTTGTTTTGATTTGCATTTCCCTGATAATTAGTGATGTTGAGCATCTTTTCCTGTGTCTGTTGGCTATCTGTAAGTCTTCAGGAAAATGTCTCCTTTGTTCCTCTGACTATTTTTAAATCAGATTATATGTTTTTGATGTTGAGTTGTGTAAGTTCTTTATATAGTTTGGATATTAACCCTTTATTGGATATATCATTTGTAAATAAATTCTCCCACTCATTAGCTTGCCTTTTTGTTTTGTTGATAGTTTCTTTGCAATGCAAAAGCTTTTTATTTTGGTATAGTCTCAGTAGTTTAATTTTGCTTTTGTTTCCTTTACCAGAGGAGATATATCCAGAGGAATGTTGGTATGGCTAATGTCATAGAAATTACTGCCTGTGCTCTCTTCTAGGATTTTTGTGGTTTTAGGTCTCACGTTTAGGTCTTTAATTAATTTTTAGTTTATTTTTATGTATGGTGTAAAAAAGTGGTCCAATTTCGTTCTTTTGCATGTTTCTGTCTGGTTTTCCCAACACTATTTGTTGAACAGACTTTTCTCCTATGTATATTCTTACCTCCTTTATCATAGATTGATTGACCATAAAATCATGGGTTTGTTTCTGGGTTCTCTATCCCATTATATTGATCTAATTGTCTGTTTTTGTGCCAGAACCATACTGTTTTCATTACTATAGCTTTGTAATACATCTTGAAAAGTAGAATTGTGATACATCCAGTTTTAATCTTTTTTTTTTCAAGATAGCTTTGACTATTTGGGTCTTCTTTGGTTTTACACAAATTTTAGGTTACTTTGTTGTAGTTCTGTGAAAATGCTATTGGTATTTTGATATGGATTGCATTACATGGGCAAATTGCTTTGGGTTTTGGTTTGCTAATATTTTTGTTAGCAGTTGCTGGCCTCATAGAATGAATTTGGAAGTTTTCCTCTGTCTCCTATTTTTTGGGGAATATTTTGAGAGGTATAGGTATTAATTCTTTAAATGTTTGGTAGAATTTACCTATGAAACCATCTGATCCTGGACTTTGTTTGCTGGGAGTTTTTTGATTACCGTTTCATTTTATTTTCTGGTTATCAGTTTATTCAATCTTCTATTTCTTCCTGATTCAGTTTTGGAAGGTTATATGTTTCTAGGAATATCCATTTCTTCCAGGTGGTCCAATTTGTTGTCATACAATTTTTTATATTTCTTATGATCCTTTGTAGATCTGTGGTGTTATTTCTCTTCCTTAATTTTTGATTTTATTTATTTGAGACCTCTCTCTCTCTCTTTTTCTCTCTCTCTTTTTAAATGAGTCTGACTAA
This sequence comes from Panthera uncia, assembly GCF_023721935.1. Taxonomy (NCBI): domain Eukaryota; kingdom Metazoa; phylum Chordata; class Mammalia; order Carnivora; family Felidae; genus Panthera; species Panthera uncia. Next base: position 25,978,553 of record NC_064818.1, on the reverse strand, counting down.
AGGTATATCAATTTTGTTGGTCATTTCACAGAACTAGCTCCTGGTTTCATTGATGTGTTCTATTATTTATTTATTTATTTATTTAATAAATTTTTTAATCTTCTAGTTAATTTATTTCTGCTCTAATCTTTATTATTTCCTTCCTCTTGCTACCTTTGGTTTTCGTTTGGTCTTGTTTCTAGTTCCTTTAGGTGTAAGTTTTGGTTGTTTATTTGAGCTTTTTCTTGTTTCTTGAGGTAAACCTGTATTGCTATAATCATTCCTCTTAGAATGGCTTTTGCTGCATACTAAAGATTTCAAACCATTTTCATTTTCATTTGCCTCCATGTATTTTTTTTATTTCCTATTTGATTTCTTGGCTGACCCATTCATGTATTTGTTTAGTAGCAACAAACAAATAGTAGCATATTATTTAGCATTCATGCATTCATTTTCTTTCCAGATATTTTCTTGTGTTTGATTTCTCATTTTATTCTGTTGTGGTCTGAAAGGATGCATTCTATGATGTTAGTATTTTGAATTTGTTGAGACTTGTTTTATGGTCTAACATGTGACCTGTTCTGGAGAATGTCCCATTTGCACATGAAAAGAATGTGTTTTCTTCTCTTTTTTGGATGGGATACTCTGAATATATCTGTTATATCCATCTGGCCCAATGTGTCATTCAAAGCCATGGTTTCTTTGTTGATTATCTGATGGTTGATATATCTATTGATGTAAGTGAAGTGTTCAATTTCCTTACTCTTTTTATTGTATTATATAGATTTCTTCCCTTATGTCTGTTAAATAGTTGTGTTATGTATTTAGTGCTACCATGTTGGAGGCATAAATACAATTGTCATATCTACTTGTTCAGTTGTTTCATTAATCATTATGTAGTGTTTTCTTTGTCCTTTATTATAGTCTATGTTTTAATTTCTATTTTACCCAATTTATATCAGTATGGCTACTCCAGCTTCCACTTGCATGGTAAATATTTTTCCATCCCTTCACTTTCAATCTACATATGTCTTTAGGTCCGAAATGAGTCTGTTGTAGGCAGAATATAGGTGGGCTTGCTGTTTTTTATCCATTTTGTCACCCTATGTCTTTTGATCAGAGCATTTGGTCTATTTACCTTAAAAGTAATTATTGGTAGGTATATATTTATTGCCACTTTGTATACCAGTATATTTTAAGTGGATAATAACCGGTGTTTCAACCCCCACAAATGCTCTACATTTTTACCTTCCCCTTGACATTTTTCAGATGCAAATGCTGAAATACTGGCCTGAGGGGCCAGGCATGTGCATAACCTCCCTCCAGGGGGACCCCAGTGACTTAGAGTGATCCAGATGGAGAATGTGGAGATGGCACTACATGGGTGCTAAAATAGAAGCTTGACCCTCATGCAGCAACTTTTAAAGTATGCACACAGGCTTCTTTCAGAGGAAAACTGAGAGATAGGTGTTTCTGTCTGCTCTCTCTGCACTGAGCCGCAGGGGATAGTTACCACAAGTCTTCCAAAGCCCATGAAGAACTATTTGTTGGATGTAGTCTGTGGGGCTCATGGATGCGAGCCATACTGGCTTTTAGAGCTAGATGTTTTGGCACAACATCCCTCAAGGGGATGTTATCAAAGATGGGGTGTTATATATTGGATCCAATACCTTTATTCCTCATGGAAAAGGTATGAGCTGTGAGTTCTCTTCTGATGTATGTCCCTGTGCTGGAGTGGGATTTATGGTAAAAATGTATCTTAGCCTTTCTTACCAATTTTGTTTTGGGTATTTTCTCATTTACCAGATGTGTAGGAATTGCTCAGCTATTTTCTGGATTTCTTTCAGAAAGAGTTTCTCCATGCATAGCAGTAAATTTTGTGTGTCCATGGGAGGAGGTGAGTTCAGGAACCTCCTATATGTTACCATCTAGAACCAGAACTCCCTCATTTAGTCTTAATTACCAAAGATCCTAAGATCCTGTCTGCAGACACAGTCACATTGTGGGTTAGAATTAAAGGAATTTTGAGGGGATACAATTTAGTCCATATCATAAGGGCAGGCAGATGGCTGCATATGTCAAGGAAGTCAGTGTGAGGAGAACAGAATTTAAGGAAAGGAATCTAATCACTGTTACAACTTGGCATGATTTTCAAGTGCCTGTTGGAGGACCTGGAAGAAAAGGTAGTAATTAAGTCTCAGTATTATTGAATTGGATGAAACCTTACAAATCATTTAGTCCAACCCATATACTGCACTAAGCTTTGAGCTCAGAGAAGTAAAGTAACTAGGATAAAATTATTCAGGATCAAAGTTAACATTGAATATTTAGTCTCCTGACTTGTGGTTAAGAAGTTCTCTCCACTATATTTTATGTTGGCTTCCACTTATAGATCAGAAGTCAGATCACAATATGAGAATATAAGGAATCTAAGGGGCTAACTCAGTAACACACTGGCAGGGGAGGAGACCCAATGCCAAACCAGTGAGGTACCTGGCAGTGATGCTTCATCAGTCTCCATGTCTATACAGGACAGGTTCCAGGTTCTGGGGTAATGAGGACCCGAAAGGTGTGGATAGATTGGACACTGCCACAAAGGTTAAATAAATTCGGGGCTGGGATCCAGGAAGGACATTAGATGAAAATCTCTGGAAAGCTCATAGATGAGAAATGCTATAAATCAGACTTCCTTTTGTCAAGTCTTTACCAATATCCAGTCATCTTACAGCCTACTTAGTTCCAATAAAGAGCTTCAGGTTATAGATGTGACAAGTTGATTCATAATGTCAGTCATGTTTTGTATCATCTCTCTGATGTAGGATGGAGAACCAAACTCTGCTGAGGAGAGCAGAAGTAATTATGTATTCTTTTCCTGATGACATTCAGTTACTTGCAGACTCACTCAGGTGCTTTCGTTTCAGGTGGTTTAGGGAGCATGTTTAAGTATAGAAGTTAGGAAATGAAACAACATTCAGATTCTGGTTTTAATGGCGTCAAATACTCCAGAATATAACATCCAACCAAATTTGGAAATTATTTATTTTTCAAACTTGCCCCAGGGATAACTGTGTTACTTCCATTACAGTTTTCTTGCTGATACTGCTAACGACCATGTTTACCCTAAAGATCTTTTAAGAATCCTTGGTAGAGAAGTTTATTCAGCAGCGTCCCTTCTTCTAAATGTTCTTGTTTTCTATTAAACGTGCATCAAAAGAGCCCATAGATGTTTTTCCTTTTGATATGGGACAGAAAATCTGAACCTGCTTTGATTAAATTGGCATTTCTCTTGTATTCCTCATTTTGATTATTGTAGCATGGCAAACATGTGTGCAAAGTGTTATGGTTTATTAGATCTGTGGAATCAAAGGAAATGATAGCCATCTTTCTAGAATCTTTTAAAAAATGTAATCACCACTTAAATGTAAGCCAACAATCAAATAAAATTAAAGTTCAGTTTGTCCTACGTCTTCAGTTTTAGATCTCTGTTTTCTCAGTGACGAGGAGGGCAGGTAAATAGCAGTTTCCTGGGGTAAGTGCAAGTAGGGAGCAGAAAGAAATTAATGCTATTTTCTACCCAAAAAGGGAGAATGGAACAGAGAAAATCATGAGCATTTTACTGGAGAATTACTGGGATAATCTCATGAGTCTTGAAGAATAAGTATCAATTGAAGAAAAGTTCTTGGGACAGAGGCAAACATTCACAAAGGCATGGGGGCATGCTTTGTACTTTATGCTATGAGCAAGGAATTGCAGAAAACTAAGGTTGGCAAAGTCACTTGAGCATAAGGCATGCTCAATACTCATGACAAATTCTGTGGGTTTTTTAAAAATTCTTCTATGTTAATGGTAATCAAACAGGAAAGGAACTATCAGAATTATATTTTAGAAAGATAATTCTATCTTCACCTGGAAGGTGCACTAAAGAAAGGATGACAACTCTGGGGGACAATTGGGAGCCTATTTCAATGGTTCACATAAATGGACATTGAATTGAATTAATAAAGTGGATGTAAAGTCTAAGAAGGGGTTTTCAATTTAAGAGAGATTTGGGAGATAGAATGAATACATTTTGGTGACTGTGAATAGAGTGTGCACAGATTTGGAGGTGGTGGCAGTTAAATATTTCTGTTAAGCGCACACTATGTGCCAGGCACTCTTTCAAGTGTTTAATATACATATACATATATAATTCATAATTTATTTGTCATGTGAACTTTATTAGATACAATTATTATGCCTATTTTTCAGATGGGAAAACTGAGACACACGGAGATTAAATACATCATCCAAGATTACTCAGTTAATAAGCGACAGAGACAAATTTCAGGAATAGACCATTTGCTTCTAAAAAAAAAAAAAATATATATATATATATATACACGTATATATATATATATATATACACGTATATATATACACATATATATGTATATATACACACACACACACACACACACACACATATATATATATACACACACACATATATGTTTCTAATCACCACTAACCATTAAGCGGATCTACCTAGGGAGAATACGGAGATTTAGGTATAGGTTACCTTTAAAGTTCTTACAGTACATCCGTGTGTAAATGTCCAAGAGGTAATTGGAAATATGATAAAGGAACCACCAAAACATATCAAAGCTAAAGATAAAGGATATGGAATACCTCAGCATATGAGTGTTAATTGAAATCATAGATAGGTCCAAGAAATGATGCAGACTTCTATTGACCCAAATGAGAGAAGCAAGGAAGTTAAGATAGCTTAGTGGCATCAGGAATCTCTACATGTAGACCCTTTCATAATATTAAAACAAATAGTTTATTGGTTCATGAACAAGTTTGGTTTTATACTTTGTTATGTACAAACTATTTGAAATAGTTATTTGACCAAAATATTTGAAAATAGGTGGTACACACCTGCACTCTAATTGCATTAATCTCAGACACTAACAGCTAATTTAAATAGGTTGAGAATACTTAATTAATTAAGCTATGATTAATATTTAGCTATGTCTCAATCTAGATTTGAACTACCAGAGTCGTCTCCCTTCTAAATCCAGCTGTAAACTCTCTAAACAAAGTTTTACTGTTGTTATAAGACAACTGGAAATAGCCATTTGTCTTTCCTGGTGAACAAACCTTTTAGACAATAAATTGCAAAGTCTGGGGCCATGGTATGTTAGATATCTGGACAGAGGAGCAGAATTGATACTTTATTTTCCTTTTTATTATAAAACTTCATTATCTAAATTCTTTACTGTTCCACAGCCCACCTTACTTCTTTGTCAATTCCAATAAAATAGGCATTCGTGAAGGCTGAGTTATAACTTGTTTGTATCATTACCAATAAAAGTTTACCCAATGGAGATATCCTAGCCTTCTATATACAGCTCAAAAGCTTTTCCATAAATTGAAATGGACATTGCCCATGAACCTGAGATAGAGCGAATCATTTTGTTAAATGAAAGGACAAAATTAAAAGCTATGAAATGTTAGAATCAACTAATCTTATTACTTGAGCTGCATTATCTGTACCATTGTTAAGGGACACTTTCCTTCCATGAAATAAGATTTTGAATAAGAATTCTATAAAATAAAAAAATAAGCATTTTCAGTTTGCCAAATTTCTGGTACAGGATCAGCTACCTTGTCACTTCTGCTTAATTCAAACAAATGAACACAATCAGACATAATTACCAGATATCTTATAAGAGAAAAATTAAGAAATATGACATGATCCTAAGCAGAATCATGAAACAAAGAAAATACAAATACAAGTTTGAACAGATTATCTCTGTGGAATTGGTAGATTCATTCCTGAGAATCCTGAACATAAAGGGAGCCTAGCAAAGTATATTTTATCATCTCCTTTCAAAACAAAGTTTTTATTCTTCCTTTAAATTGCATATTTTCTTGTGCTCGCTTCGGCAGCACATATACTAAATTGCATATTTTCTGAAGAATTGAGGATAGGTTCAAAGATACCTTCTTAAGACAAAAGATTAGTGTTGTAGCCCAACATTTCCTAGGCCTTAATAACTAAGTGTCATACATATAGTGTTACATTGACAGAAATAACTCCAATTCCACTGTCTTTCACAACTCTTGTAACTTCAGTTCTTATGGGAGTGTACAGGAAGTGTAGTCATATATGTTCAAAACAAGTATAAGTCTTCCAGCATTGCTACTTCTCTAGTTGGCCAACTCTTCTCTCTCGGTGATGCTGTGGTTCTATTAAGTAGTGAGATCTTCAGTTCTGCAGGGCTAGGGTCCAGTCCTTGCTCTAAAAAGTAACACAGTTCCCTAAAATGAATGACTACTTATCTTTTCCAGATGCCCAGTCAATGTTTTCCAAAGGTGAAAATTCTGACCTCTTGCTACCTAAGATGTTTCATTCCTAAGTGAGCTTGCCTTTGTCCCTCAAAGGCATTTATACCTTGATGTCTGTCCATTCTCCCAGAATGTTATCCTCTCATTTTTCTGTGACTTCTCTGCCCATGTTTTTTATGTCTCTTTTTCAGAGTATTGTTGAACAATATCAGAATATCTTGCTGATTTGATCATACATACAGCCACAGTTTTCGTTGAGATAGTAGATTATTTTACCTTAAAACCTGGATTTTGGAGGTAGACATAGAAATGAATTGAGTAAGTATGGTGTAGTTCCATAGGTAAAATAATTTAGGATTCAAAGTGCACAGGCATGGTGAAGTTAAGTGTAGGTGAGTAATAGCAAATGGGGTGGTCATGCTTAAGTGAAGATATGACCTGGGAGATTAATAAGAAGCCAATGCAAAGCATAGTACTCATGGTATCAGACCCATAGTAAGGAGTGTCTGTATGTTTTGTTTTGTTTTTTAATTTTTTAACGTTTATTTTTGAGAGAGAGACAGACTGTGAGTGGGGAAAAGGCAGAAAAAGAGGGAGACACAGTATCTGACACAGGCTCCAGGCTCTGAGCTGTTAACACAGAGCCTGATGCAGGGCTCAAAACCAGGAATTGTGAGATCATGACCTGAGCTGAAGTCAGACACTTAACCATCTGAGCCATCCAGGCACCCCTGTATGTTCTTGAACAAATAGTGCTAGAGGAAAATAGCTGCAACCAAATTTTCCAAGATGGTTGGCATGTGGAATACAAGCTACAAGACTGATGACATCATCTTCCTCTGAACTATTTTAGGCTGGGCATAGAAAATTGGCAATAGAATTTGAAAGGAAGCATGCTGTTAATTGCAAGTAACAAAATTTACTATCAATGATTTAAACCATAACAAGCATCCCAGATAATGGTTGTTCCAAGGTTTAATGATATTATTAAACTTGGATTCTTTCCATACTTCCCTCTATCATCGTCTATATCTTGTTGTGTGCTCTTGTAATCTCAGTATAGATGCAGCAGCCAGATTTCAAGTGTTTACACAACTACTTTTTAAGAAGCAAAGAATGAGATTTCCCTTTCTATGACATGATCTTTTATTAAAGAAAAGAATCTTTTCCAGAATCACCCCAGCGGAATTTCCCCTACCCTATTGGTCAAGACTAGATCATGTGAAACACGCCTAGAGCAATCATTTATAAAGGATAATAGACCAATCATGATTCATCCCTCAAGGCTGGGTAAATTTCTGCCTGAATAAATTTAGGATTTAGTTATCAAGAAAGAATGGGAAAATGGCTATGGGACATTCAGCTCCTAATGTCTGCCATAGAAATCACTGTGGAAAATGAACCAATACATCGTTTCAATTCCTAAAGGAGAATATCTCAGACTTTCCTTTTCTTTTTTTTTTTTCTGCAATGACACAAATTCACATGCAGAACATATTTCTAACGCCACTTCACTGAACACTGTATTGATAAAGTGGGCTAATAGCTTGATTACTAGGAAACTAGTTTTAGCTCTCCTCTTTTCTTTCCCACTCCAGGAAGTGTATCAGAATGCAAGTGAATGAAAGCATATAATTAGAGGGATAACCTTCATGCAACTCTAATTTATGGCAAAACAGTAAATCATTCTCAAATTTCAGTATTTGAACTATTATTATTACCACCAAATTATGGACCCTGTGACACATGTCACAAGTAATTGAAATGCAACAGTGTGTCTAGACCTCTAGGTTAAAAGCTTTGATCTAGAGGATAACCCCCTTCTTTTTTTTGTAGCCACTGTGTTTTGTTACTACATTGTTACATTTAGTGGACCTATGAATGTTCAAAATTGAAGGGTGAGGTTAAAGAGAGAAGAGAAATCTCTTGGCATGTGAGGTGGACAACACACACACACGCACACACACACACACACCATAACAGCCCATTGACTGTTAGGCATATTGACTAATAAGCACTTAAAAACCAGGGTCTATAAGTACAAAGATTTACCAGTAAATTCAACAATTTCTGTCAGAAAAGTCAATATTTCTTTTGGGTAGTTACAATTAAGATGCAGGAGGAGAGTTATTGTGTAATTACATTTGGGACTTGTTTCTGCAGGACAAGAGTTAGACTGGGGTATGCCATTCAGAGATTGTGTGAAGATTATTAACAGAGTGTTCAGGGATTAAAACAGAAAGGCTCCCCAACCAAAGAGAATAAGTACCTCACTGCAAAATAGTTCAAGTAAAATAAGAAGAGTGGGCTGGGAGATCTCAACCCCAAATGAGAAGAGACTTTTCACTAAATTATAAAACATGTCCTCTTTTTTTGAGAGCACTAGATGATTGAGAGCAGACGATTTGGAGTTATGTAGATTTGGTTTCAATACCAGCTTATCCCTTACTGCCTGTGTGACCACACACAAGACACTGAAATTCTCTGAATCACAGTTCTTCAATAAATGGGAAAAATGGCACCTACCTCACAGAGTTGTCACTAGGATTTTAGATAGTATTTGTAAGCGTGTGGACTTGACCGAAATGTACAAAATGGAGGGGCACTATTATAATTTCATCTTTCCTCATTCTTTTGCTTTTTGCAATAACCATTAGGAAAAAAAGTTTGTTGTTTTCAAGCCCTTGATAGTCATAGTAGTGCTAGTGAATCAGTGTATATACAGGGCATTGTGCTATGTATTTAATCTGTCCTTATGGCAATCCTATGAGGTAGACTGTGCTTTTCCATTTAACAGAGGAAAAAACCAAGACGTAGGGAAAGAATTTATTTGAATTCATGTAGCTTGTCTCCAGAGCCCATAGTCTTAACCACTCAGCTCTATTCTTTCCTCCCTTCCCTCTACACACACTCACACACCTATGGAGTCAACACTGACCCTGTGGGCTTTTTTTTTCCATTTTTTTAAACTTTTTATTTTCATTACAGTTAGTTAACATGCAGTGTTATATTAGTTTCAGGTGAACAATTGTGATTCAACATTTTCATACATCACCCAGTGCTCATCATGACAAGTGCTCTCCTTAATCCCCATGATGTCTTTCGCCCATCCCCCTACCTCCCCTCTGGTAATCTTTCCTGGTAATTCTGATTTTTCTCTCTCATTCTTTTCCCTTTGCTTGTTTGTTTGTTTTTTAAATTCCACATATGAGTAAAATCATGTGGTATTTGTCTTTCTCTGACTGACTTATTTCACCCAGCATTATATTCTCTAGATCCATCCATGCCATTACAAATGGTAAGATTTCATTCTGTTTTATCGCCAAGTAGTATTCCATTTTATATTGTATATAAAATGTATATGTGTATATTTATACACACATACATATGTCTTCTCTACCATAACTTCTGTATCCAGTCATCAATTGATGACACTTATTTCATTTCCATATCTTGGCTATTGCAAATTATGCTGCTATAAGCATAGGGGTGCATGTATCACTTTGCATTAGTTTTCTTGTGTTCTTTGGATAAATACCCAGTAGTGAAATTGCTGGATCATAAAGTCGTTCTATTTTTAACTTTTTGAGGACCCTCCATACTGTTTTCCACAGTGGCTCCACCAGTTTGCATTCCCACCAGCTGTGGAAGAGTTCTCCACATCCTCACCAAACCTTGTTTTGACTTTAGCCATTATGACAGGTGTAAGGTGATATCCCATTGTAATTTTTATTTGCATTTCCCTGATGATTAGTGATGATGAGCATCTTTTCATGTTTCTGCTGGCAATCTGGCTGTCTTTTTTTGGAGAAATGTCCCTTCATGCCTTCTGCCTATTTTTAATTGGATTATTATTTATTTATTTTTTGGTGTTGAGTTCTATAGATTCTTTATGTATTTTGGATACTAACCCTTTATCAGATATGTCATTTGCAGATATCTCCTCCCATTCCATAAGCAACCTTTTATTTTTGTAGATTATTCCCTTCACTGTGCAGAAGTTTTTTATTTTGATGTAGCCCCAATAGTTTATTTTTGCTTTTATTTCCCTTGCCTCAAGAGACGTATCTAGAAATAAGTTGTTACAGCTGATATCAAAGAATTTACTGCCTGTGTTCTCTTCTAGGATTTTTGATAGTGTCAACTCTCATATTTAGATCTTTTATCCATTTTGAATTTATTTTTGTGTATGGTATAAGAAGGTGGTCCAGTTTCATTCTTTTGCATATATTACTGTCCAGTTTTCCCAGCACTGTTGAAGAGACTGTCTTTTCCCCATTGGATATGATTTCCTGCTGTGTCAAAAATTAATTGACCATATTATTGTGGATTAATTTCTGAATTTCCTCTTCTGTTCTATTGATCTACATGTCTATTTTTGTGCCAGAACTCTATTGTTTTGATTACTACAGCATTATAATATAATTTGAAATCTGGAATTGTGATGCGTCCAGCTTTGGTTTTCTTTTTCAAGATTGTCTTGGCTATTCCCAGTCTTTTGTGATTCCATATAAATTTTAGGATTCTTTGTTCTTGTTCTATGAAAAATGCTGTTGGTATTTTGATAGGGATTGTACTAATGTGTACATTGCTTTGGGTAGCATAGTCATTTTATCAATATTTGTTCTTCCAATCCATAAGCATGGAATATTTTCCCATTTGTTTGTGTCACCCTCAATTTCCTTCATCAGTGTTTTATAGTTTTTGTAGGGTACAGGTCTTTAACCTCTTTGGTTAGGTTTATTCCTAGGTTATCTTATTATTTTTTGGTGCAATCATAAATGGGATTGTTTTCTTAATTTCTATTTCTGCCAATTCATTTTAGTGCATAGAAATGCAACAGATTTCTGTACGTTGATTCTTCATCCTATGACTACTGAATTCATGTATTGGTTCTAGCAATTTTTTGGTGGAGTCTTTTGGGTTTTCTATAGAGAGAATCATGTCAATTGCAGGTAGTAAAAGTTTCACTTTTCTTTACCAATTTGGATTCCTTTTATGTATTTTTGTTGACTGATTGCTGTGGCTAGGTCTTTCAGGACTGTGTTTAATGCAATTGGTGAGAAGGAACATCTCAGTCTTGCTCTTGCCCTTAGGGAAAACCTCTCAGTTTTTTTCCCATTAAAGATGATCTTGACCGTGGGATTTTCATAAATGACCTTTCCTATGTTGAGGCATATTCCCTCTCAACCTACTTTGTTGAGGGTTTTTACCATGAATGGATATTGAACTTTGTCAAATGCTTTTTCTGTGTCTATTGAAATGATTGTATGATTCTTATCATTTTTATTACTGATATGATGCATCATATTGATTGATTTGTGAGTACTGAACCACCTTGCTTGCGAAGTGGGCTTTATTTTTTAAATTAACACAGAGGCTAAGATCACAGTGATTAAAAACCACATATGGCTTCCTACTTCTACTGCCTGCTTAATTCCAGTGCCTGGGGGATAGTTTAGATGCCTACTGCTTTGGGTTGGGGCTTGCTGCCAGTGAAGTTTCCGGCATTCCAAGCAGCTGGGAGGGCAACATGCAGCTGCTCTGAAATGTGTTTGAACTTCATCCCCTCAACGAGGAGACAGCTGTGCTTATCTATGGAGAGACTCTGGAAGATTGTTTTGCATTTTATAAGACACTCTAGGCAGGAGCAGAGTGATTTCTGATTTGAGAAGACACTAAATTCAAGCAGAGAACTTTCTAGTATTTCCCCACTGTGGACACTTTCCCAACCTCTGATATTCTCTCAGATACAAAGCTTGTGAGTCTTAAATAAATAGAAGACACTCGTTTTAAGGACACTTTAATTGTTTTTCCTTAAGGTGCATTTTTTTACACCTGACGTATTCCATGCCTCACATCTGAGGTAACAGCATTTTGTTGCTCCAGACTTCTGGAATAATTTCTGAAGCATTGTTTTGTCTCGTTACCTGCTGCCCTTTCTTTCTAGTGTGTGGATCAAACAATCATACCAGTTAATACTGCTGCTGCTTATCCTAGATTTAAACCACTGGCACAGTACATAATTGTAATGTCTGTAGGCCACAGCAGGCATGGGGCTGGGGTAGCACCTACATGTACCAGCTAAATGAGACTATGGGAAACAAAAGATATTAAAAAGGCACACAGGGTCCAGAAAACTCGCAGCTTTATCATATATTTTGTTGTAGCAGTTGTCAAAAGCTAGTCATGTTTTTATCAGAGCTCTTACTTATTAGATGATTGTGAAATTAAGTTTTAATTAAAGCATAGAAGCCAATGCTATATTTCATAGAGTCATGTTGAACCACGATCAAATCTTCAAAAACTCTGGAAAAGCTGGGTTGCAAAAAAACCCTGCAAAATGGGGCAGAATTTCAGATGTACTTCAACAAAACAATCAGGAAACTGATATTTTGTTTAAAATCAGAAAACCACATTCCATATATAAGTATACACAATGTGCATGCTTATGTATATAAGTGATAATTTAAAGTTTATTTATGAACACTTTTTACTTCTGTAGCCTTCATTTTCCTAACAAAATACCAGAATTTTTCTGGAGAAGGATAAGCATGTTTGACAGGATATTAAAGATCATAAGTATGTAAAAGCTATAAGAGTTAAAACGGCAATCACTCTCCCATATTTTATTTTACTAAGAATAGAGGTAGAGAGTGTAAGAATGCAACTGATTTCTGTACATTGATTTTGAAGCAACAGAAAGACAAATAAAGAAACTGATCCCATTCACAATTGCACCAAGAAGCATAAAATACCTAGGAATAAATCTAACCAAAGATGTAAAAGATCTGTAGGCTGAAAACTATAGAAAGCTTATGCAGGTAATTGAAGAAGATATAAAGAAATGGAAAGACATTCCCTGCTCATGGATTGGAAGAATAAATATTGTGAAAATGTCAATACTACCCAAAGCTATCTACTCATTCAATGCAATCCCAATCAAAATTGCACCAGCATTCTTCTCAAAACTAGAACAAGCAATTCTAAAATTCATATGGAACCACAAAAGGCCCCGAATAGCCAAAGTAATTTTGAAGAAGACCAAAGCAGGAGGCATCACAATCCCAGACTTTAGCCTCTACTACAAAGCTGTAATCATCAAGACAGCATGGTATTGACACAAAAACAGACACATAGACCAGTGGAATAGAATAGAAACCCCAGAACTAGACCCACAAACGTATGGCCAACTCATCTTTGACAAAGCAGGAAAGAATATCCAATGGAAAAAAGACAGTCTCTTTAACAAATGGTACTGGGAGAACTGGACAGCAACATGCAGAAGGTTGAAACTAGACCACTTTCTCACACCATTCACAAAAATAAACTCAAAATGGATAAAGGACCTGAATGTGAGACAGGAAACCATCAAAACCCTAGAGGAGAAAGCAGGAAAAGACCTCTCTGACCTCAGCCGTAGCAATCTCTTACTCGACACATCCCCAAAGGCAAGGGAATTAAAAGCAAAAGTGAATTACTGGGACCTTATGAAGATAAAAAGCTTCTGCACAGCAAAGGAAACAACCAACAAAACTAAAAGGCAACCAACGGAATGGGAAAAGATATTTGCAAAGGACATATCAGACAAAGGGCTAGTATCCAAAATCTATAAAGAGCTCACCAAACTCCACACCCGAAAAACAAATAACCCAGTGAAGAAATGGGCAGAAAACATGAATAGACACTTCTCTAAAGAAGACATCCGGATGGCCAACAGGCACATGAAAAGATGCTCAACGTCGCTCCTTATCAGGGAAATACAAATCAAAACCATACTCAGATATCACCTCACGCCAGTCAGAGTGGCCAAAATGAACAAATCAGGAGACTATAGATGCTGGAGAGGATGTGGAGAAACGGGAACCCTCTTGCACTGTTGGTGGGAATGCAAACTGGTGCAGCCGCTCTGGAAAACAGTGTGGAGGTTCCTCAGAAAATTAAAAATAGACCTACCCTATGACCCAGCAGTAGCACTGCTAGGAATTTACCCAAGGGATACAGGAGTACTGATGCATAGGGGCACTTGTACCCCAAAGTTTATAGCAGCACTCTCAACAATAGCCAAATTATGGAAAGAGCCTAAATGTCCATCAACTGACGAATGGATAAAGAAATTGTGGTTTATATACACAATGGAGTACTACATGGCAATGAGAAAGAACGAAATATGGCCCTTTGTAGCAACGTGGATGGAACTGGAGAGTGTGATGCTAAGTGAAATAAGCCATACAGAGAAAGACAGATACCATATGTTCTCACTCTTATGTGGATCCTGAGAAACTTAACAGAAACCCATGGAGGAGGGGAAGGAGGAAAAAAAAAAGAGGTTAGAGTGGGAGAGAGCCAAAGCATAAGAGACTCTTAAAAACTGAGAACAAACTGAGGGTTGATGGGGGGGGTGGGAGGGAGGGGAGGGTGGGTGATGGGTATTGAGGAGGGCACCTTTTGGGATGAGCACTGGGTGTTGTATGGAAAACAATTTGACAGTAAATTTCATATATTGAAAAATAAATAAATAAAAAATAAAAAATAAAAAAAAACTTGAAAGAAAGCTATTGAGGAAAAATAAAAGAAAATGCTACTTACCAAAAAAAAAAAAAAAGAATAGAGGTAGAGAAAAATAACTACTTGACTTTGTTTGAATGATAGTTCTTTGATTAAATGAGAGCGCAGACATATGAACTTCCTTTTAGCACACACAATATTATACTCACAGAAACGAAAAGGTAAGGAGTATGAAATTGTATGAATGAAACCATGGCATGTTGTAATTGGGGAGACAAGTTTGCTCAAGAAAAATATCTCATCTTGCTAGTTATGGTTACTATTGTTCTCAGAACCTTTCTTCACCAAAGAGATTTTGACTATGCATTTAGAACTCAGTTTAAGCAATGGGAGACAATTTGCAGACTCTTGGCAAGCCATAATCTACTTTTGGTGTGTGAGCTACTTTCATGGCTTCATCTTTTTTATTTCTTTTAGTACAAGGAATACTAACAGTTCATGCTGCTGCTGTTGAATTGAGGATTACCTCATAATAATCAACTCCTGTATTACATTTTATGTTTGAAACACCTGGAATAGTTTCTGTTTTCCTCACCGGACCCTGAATGATACTTTCACTTAAAGGATTGTAATAAATGGAACCGGCCTCATGCTAATTTGAGAAAGATGGTGTGTGTGTGTGTGTGTGTGTGTGTGTGTGTGTGTGTTGGGATGAGAAAGAGCTATAATACTTGTCTCTTCACCTCTTGTCAAAAAATGTTCTTTTGGGGGTGCCTGAGTGACTCAGTCAGTCAAGCATCCAACTCTTGGTTTTAGTTCAGTACAATCTCATGCCTCACGACATTGAGCCCCTTGTCAGGCTCTGCACTGAGCGTGGAGCCTGCTTAAGATTCTCTCTCTCCCCCTCTCTCTCTCAGCCCCTCCCCTGCTCATGCTCTCTCTCTCTCTCTCTCTCTCTCAAAATATATTAAAGCAAACAAACAAAAAACAAATTTTCTTCTGCTCTTCCTGGATTTTCAAACATGGGTAGAATTTGTCTTCAGTTTTGTTCCATCAGTCTCCAAATTCTGTCGTATTATTTGCCAGGTCATTTTAAAAACCTATAAAAGCCATACCTTAATTATGCACATGTGTACATGTATATGTAAAATCCTACCTTAGTGTGTTATAAATGCTATTACACTTACTCTTAAAAACCAACTCCAAAATGTATTTTTATTATAATTACACTGAAAGGCAACAAAAACTCAGAGAAGCTAATTAATTTCTTCTCAGGCTATATATTTAAGGTCTGTCAGAATTAGGGTTCAAACATACATTGTCTACTATAAAACCAATGTTTTATTTTTGAGCTAATAGATGAATTACTTATTGATATATTACAATAAAATTATTTAGAGTAATATTAATCTAAATGTGGGAATTTTGAGTTCTCTGACAAGTATGTCTTTCAACAGATTCATGTTTAGAGTTTTAAACATAAATAGTGATCTACCAAAGTATGGAAAAAACCCAAATGTTTATTGACTGATAAATAGATTAAAAGATGTGAGATATATATATATATATACACACACACACACACACACACAATGGGATAATAGTCATCAAAAAGAATGAAATCTTACCATTTGCAATACTGTGGATGGAACTAAAATGTATTATGCTAAGAGAATTAATTGAGTAAGAGAAAGGCAAATATATGATTTCATTCATATGTGGAATTTAAGAAACACAACAGATGAACATAGAAGAAGGGAAGGAAAAATAAGAGAAAAACAGGAGAGTATACCATCAGAGACCCTTAAATACAGAGAACAAACTGAGGGTTGCTAGAGGGGTAGGTGGGTATGTTAGGTTAAATGGGTGATAGGCATTAAGGAGGGCACTTTTGGGGATGAGCACTGGGTGTTGTATGTAGGTGGTGAATCACTGGGTTCTACTCTTAAAACTAATACAACACTGTATTTTACTAACTTGAATTTAAATCAATTAATTAAGCAAAATAAATAATGAGAAGCATGATTAGATTAAGGATTTTGTCCCATTCCTAGATGCTAAAAACTTTCTTTTATGGAGCTTGCATATGGTACATATGGGAAATATTGTTTTGGGGTGGAATAAAAATGGATAAGTGAAAGAGTGTCTATCTTTGGAAAACTTTTGCATATAGTTTCTTTACTTACAGCTCCACAGCTTATATAAATATTACTTCAACTAATTTATTTGCATGGAAAGTATCTCCTATAGTTTGTCTCAAGCAATTAGACAGGATGAGGAAGACAGTATTATGTTTTCTACATGGATCTTATTGCCTTATGATGACTCTAATATTAGATGAAATACGGATTGCTGTAACAACATATAAAAAGGTGATTACTCCAGGTATCATTGACTGCTTCCCTGAAAAAATGATATTAATGTTAAACCTAATGGGAAAAGGAGAGTCTCCCTGATGAAAAGAGAAGAGGTTATTTCCAAGCAAATGAAATGGATTCTGAACAGGCTTGGGGGTGAGAAAAATTGGTGGCGTATTTAGAAGCTAAAATATTTCAATCTAGTTTAGTTTCATTTTATGGCTGGGATACATAATATAAAAGCAAAATAAAATTGATTAAGCAGAATGAGACTTAGATTAGTTAAAACTTTGTAACTTGTAACAAAAAGTTTAGAATGAAGACAAATTTTAAAGACCAATGTAAACCCAATGTAAAGTCCAATGTAAAATCAATGTAAAATGAATGGAATTTTTTGAGAGGTAATTTTTGCATTATTGTAGAAAATGGACCAGAGAAGAGGGAGAATACAAAGGTGGAGCCCAGAAACATATTGCAGTTGTCCAAGTTAAAGATAACGACCTGCTCTAGGGTGGTTATTGTAGAGAAGCAAAGACATTTTAAGGATTAGATGAGGGCTGTGGTCATGGACTAGAGGTGATTGGTGAAGGAAAATGATGAGTCAAGGTGATTTTTGTTTTTTGCTTAGGCAGTTGACTGGTTGATGTTTCTTGGTTAAGGTAAGGAATTTTAGAGCTCAGATGATGAAATTTTGAGAACCATAATCTTTAGCAAGTTAATGGTAATCGTAACCTTGGAAATTCATGAGTGGACTTATACTGAAGTATAAGTATGCTCCAAGTATAAGTATGCTTCACCAACAGCAACTAGAAAAGCCAGATAAGAGACATTTAGAATAAGCACGAAATATTTAACATGGCTGTATTTGGACCTACCCCACCAAAAAACAAAAACAAACAAACAAACAAACAAAAGGAAACAAAAGCAATATTCAAGGAAAAAATTGCCTAGAATTTTCCCTAATTGACCAGATCAACTCACAAATTCAAGAAGCTCAGTGGATCCAAACCAAGATGTGAAAGAAAAAAAATCTGACAACAAGGTACATCGTAGTCAAACTGCTGATGAAAAAGAAGTCAGCTAATATCTTAAAAGCAACCAGAGAGGAAAGACCTGTTTTCTTCAAAGCAAATTCATGAAAACTTATAACTGCCTTCGCAAAAGAAATTATGGAATCTTGAAGAAAATGGAATGATTTCTTTAAGGTGGAAGAAAACAAATGCCAGTCTAGAATTCTATTAAGAACAATATACTTTAGAAATAAGTCTAAAATGAAGATCCTTTAAGAAAAATAAAAACTGTTGGAACTTCACACCATCAGGTCATTTAAAAAAGAAATACTAAAGGTAATTTTGTATGTAGAATGATAGTTTTTAAAATGGAAACATGGAAATGCAAGGGGAAAACTGTACATATGTGAGAAAATAAAAATAAATTCTGACTGTACAAAGTAAATTACAATTGCCATATTGAGTTTAAGATATGTTTAGAAGTAAAATTCAGGATGACAATATTATAAAAATTGAAATGAGTAAGGGGAATTCGAATTTTCTATATGCTAGTATTACAGAAGAATGATAAAAGTAACACTTTATATTAAACCTTAGTAAACCAAAGGATGTTTTCATCTTTAGACTAACTAAAGTAGTGAAAATATGAACTGAGGAGGTACTAAAGAGGGAAAATAGAAAAATATAAAATATTTCATTAGCCCAAAAGAAACAAGAATGATAAAGATAAATAATACATAAATATGTCAAATAAAATATGAATAGTAACATAGTTATAAACATAACCTGACTTAGTAATTATTTTACATAATAGGTGAATGAAGGAGCCAGTAAAGGACTACAATTTCTAAACTAGAATAGGAAAACACCATACAATACTTAAAAAAGAAACATATATTAAATGTAAGGATGAATAAAAGTAGAAAGTAAAAGATTTAAAAAAGAGATGTGCTTTTCAAACACTCATCAAAAGGCTGTTGATAGAGTAGAAATCAAGACATAATTACTACACATGAAGAAGAGGATTTCATAGTGATGAAGACGTCTTTTTAAGAAGACTGTAGCATAATTATAAATCTCTATGAACCCAAAACTATAATGTAAAATGTATATACTTTAAAAAATTTGACAAAACTCGACTTTGCTTCTTACCATATTGTAGTAACTGAGACTGGGCTTTACTTGATACCCTAAACAACTACAATACTGAATGAAATATATATTACAACTATTTTCCTATTTTCAGATAGATACTGGAAAATAAGTGTTAGAAGACTGTAAGTCCTGAGAGAAGGGAAAAAACATCCCAGATTAACTACATCCCAGATTTCTTCCTGGAAACAATTTGTGGACTGCAGAAATGTTGCAAGAAACAAGACCAAAATACAAACAAAACAAAGGAAAACAAACAAACAAAAAAAGAATTGTATTTCTATATATTAACAATGAAAAATCAAAGAATAAAATTTCAACATAAATTTTGTAGTAACATCAAAAATGAAATATGAAGGGAAAATTTATTATCATATATGCAAGATTTTTAAACTGAAAACTACAAACTCATGTTGAGAGATATTAAGCACTAAAAATGGAGAGCTGTACTATGTTCATAGATTGAGAGTCAGTATTGTTAAGTTGAGATTTCTATCCAGATTGATCTATATATGAAACATAATCATAATTGATATCTCCACAGACATTTTTGTAAAATTTATGAAGCTGATTCTATAAATTATATAGGAATCCAAATGACTGAAAACAGTCAAATCAATTGTTAAAATGTATATATATATATATATATATATATATATATATATAATGTATTTTATTTCAAAACTTGATATAAAGTTATAATATTCAAAATGTATGGTACTGGTGTAAAGACAGAAAATAGATATGGAAATAAATTGAAAGTCCAGAAATAGACCTATACATATATGGTCAATTTAATTTGACAGTGGTTTCAAGATAGCTTAAAAAAGAAGAGAAAAAGATTTTCACCAAATGGTACTTGAAGAACTGGATATCCATATGAAAAAAAAAAGTGTATTACATCACTCCACAAACAAAATTCAATACAAAGTTGGCCATAACCTTACACATAAATCTAGCACTTCAAAAATCTAGAAGAAAACATAAAAGAAAATTTTGGTAAATTTGTGGTAGCCAAACATTTTTGGACAGGAAAATAAGTTATTAACCATAAAGGGAAAAAAAAACTGATTATTGGACTTTACCAAATTTTAAACCTGAGCTTTTTGAAAGACTCAGTTAAGAAAATGAAAAGAAAAATTGCAGACTGGGAGAAAATATTTGTATTTCATATATTTGACACAGGACTTAATGTAGAATATATAAAGAACACTAAAATTGAATAGAAAGAAACTAAGGCAAAAATATTTAACAGATATTTCATTAAAGAAAAAAATGTGAATGTTATCAAGTACCCTAACATATCCCCAATATAATTAATAGAGAAAAGCAAACAGAAAACACAGTGACATTACATTTCACTTTATACTCATTAGAATGTCTAAAATTTAAAAAGATAGAAATTACAAAGTACAGCGAAGGAGGTAGAGTAATTTGTAACTCCCCTATCATTGCTGGTGGGAATTGAAAACAGGAAAATGGCTTTGGTCAACAGTTTGATAATTTCTTAGGAAGTTAAACATACACTTAAAATACAACATAGCAGTTTTACTTCTAGATATTTTCCCAAGAGAAATAAAAACTTAAGCTATGAAATAGTGCAAGAATGGCCATAGCAGCTTTATTTATAATAATAAAAGATTGTTGGGGCGCCTGGTTCACTCAGTCAGTTAAGTGTCTGACTCTTGATTTCAGCTCAAGTCATGATCCCAGGGTCATGGGATTGAGTCCTGCTCTGAACATGGAGCCTGCTTGGAATCCTCTCCCTCTCTCTCTCTCTCTCTTTCTCTCTCTGTCTCTCCTTCTCTCTCTCTCTCCCACTGTCCCTCTCCCCGACTTGTGTGTGCTCTAAGAATAATAATAATAATAATAATAAAACTGTTAACAAATCAAATGGATTAAAAGTTGTGGTATACATATAAAATTTAATATTCCTCGATAATAAACAGAATAGACTCCATGATACATGTAGCAATATGGGTTAAGCTTACAAATATAGTGCTGAGTGTAATAGGCAAAACACAGGAAAGGACATACTTTAGAATTCTATTTACATGCAACTCTAGAAAAGTTACATTGAATCTGTAGTGATACAAAGCAGATCAGTGGTTGCTTGATAGCTGGGATAGGAATTCCAGGCTTGATTGATAAGAGGCTCATGGAAACTTGCTGACATAACACAATATTGGTTTAACAATACTGAAATTTACATTCTTTTCTTGTGTACCTGGCACATACCAAGTTTAAGCATATGTTGGGTCATAAAAAAGGCCTAAACAAATACTAAATTTCTGAAGCCATTCAGTTTGTTCTCCATTTACAATAGTATGTTAGGTGAGAAATCAGTAATAAAAAGAAAAATAAGAAATCCTCTCTTACTAGAAAATTAAAAAATAATAATAAAATAAACACCTCATCCATTAGGCAACTAAGTAATAAGTGATAAAAAATGATGGGGCGCCTGGGTGGCTCGGTCGGTTAAGCGTCCAACTTCGGCTCAGGTCATGATCTCATGGTTCGTGAGTTCGAGCCCCTCATCGGGCTGTGTGCTGACAGCTCAGAGCCTGGAGCCTGTTCCGATTCTGTGTCTCCCTCTCTCTCTGCCCCTCCCCTGTTCATGCTCTGTCTCTCTCTGTCTCAAAAATAAATAAACATTAAAAAAAAAATGGGAAACATTCTCCCTGAGGTAGACGATGAATCAAAGACACCTGTAATTACCACTTCTCACTGGTAGTTCTACCTAGTGGAATAATACAAAAGGAAAAAAAAAAAAGACAAAATAACAAAAAGAAGACATGTAATTGTTAGTATTTATAGATGACATGCTTGTATACATAGAAAACCAAAAGAATCTAGAAAAATATAAAAGAATAATTAAGTGAATTTTGCAAGGTCTCCAGATGCAGGATAATATAAACAGAGGACAGTATATTCAGCTTCATTAGTTATCAGTGAAGTGCCAGTTGAAATCTCAACTATAAACCTGCCAAAATGGCTAAGGAGAAAAATAGGAGGAAAAAGTGTAAGTGATAATATAGAGCAATTGGAACTATCATGCTGGTAAAAGTATAAATTGGCAGGAGTACTTCCACTTTTTATGTGCAAGTATCCAATAAAACTGAACATGTGTATTTCTATGATTCTGTAATTGTGGTCTCAGGTATATACCCACAAAAATTCATATATTGGTTCATCAAAATACATGTAACAGAGTATTCATAAATTGCTATTCATAATAGCCCTAAACTACCTTCAAGTCCATCAACAGTAGAATGGATAAATAAGCTACGATGTTTTTACATAGTATATCAGAATGAGAATTAATTGACCTTATAAATGAAATTTGATTGAAAGAAGCCTGATATACAAGGTTCTATATTGAATTATTTAATATAAATGTTATATATTTAACATATATATTAGAGAATATATATTGTATATAAGTATATTTAAAGTATATATAATTATATTTAACAAATACATCAATATCAATATTACGTATAAGTATTATATACTTATATATGTATATTTGTATACATATGTATATATTTAATCTAGATTGTGCACAATATGTTTAATTATGCATAATATATATTATATATTATATCAACATCTATTAGAAAAAAGAAAAATTATTCATATCAAAATAAGAAATTGTTTGAGAAGTGAGGAAAATAGCATCAGAGAGTATAGCAAACCTTTAAAAGGCTGCGTTTTAAGATAGGATTTTATGAACATTTAAATACTACAGTGAAACTGTCCGTAAAAAGGAACAGGATAAAGATTCAGTAGTATAAAAGACTTAATGAATTAATAATTGTGCACAGTTGCCAAGAAAGCAGGAAGAAATAAAATCTAGAGCAGAGTGAGAAGTATTGGTTATCAGCAGAAAAAGAGATCATTCTTTTATTTTAATGGAAATTGCTAAGAATAAAGGTTAAATTCAAGCAGGTTCATTTTGCTGCTTCTATTTTTGTTTCTGATTCATTGTTGCTATTGTTTGCTTCCTTGCTTATTTGTTTTATATTTATTTTAAGTGAAATATTCTGCAGAGCAAGTTAGAATATGAAGTGCTAAAAGTTTGATGAGAGTAGACGTTTGAAACAGTGTTTGGGTACAATGAGTGCAATAATTGGCTAAGGACATAGCACAGCTATGTCAGCTCCAGGCTGGTGTCTGTCAACTTATCTAGAAACTCATTTGCCCAAGGAGGGAATTTTCCAGAAGTAGTAGAGAGCCACCTATGGATCAGTGCTAGGGACATAGACAATTCTCTTCTACTAGATGTTTGTAGCGGAGAGAAATGAGCTACAAAATACTAGTTGGGGCCAATAGAGGGATTAAAATGGTAGAAGGATGATCAAGAGAGATTTGAAAAATAGTAGGAATGTGAAAAGATCTGTGGACTAGAAGTCCTTGCATGAATTGGAAAACTGATGCCGTTTAGATTTTTAGCTTCACACAACCTAGTTTTTCCTTACCTTTGGTCACGCATGAGATGAGTGTAGGATCTAGGGGGAAGACTGGCATTTCCTTGCTCTCAGCCCAGATTTCTAGCAGCCATGATCAAAATGTCAGGTTGAATTCTCTCAGTAGATGTCAATGGACAGGGCAGACCTCAGTGCCCTGTCTGATGCCGCAGAGAAGAGAAAGCACAGGTTGAAACACTGGATGTTGAGAGAACCATGCCAAACCCTGCCCACTCCTGCTAGCTCTACTTAGGAAAAAATATACTAATTGTTCTGAATTTGTGGAACTAGTGCCCGGGCTGTAATCGTTATAGAAAATTAGTTCTTCAGCTAAGCATTTACCTTTAAGTCAACATGGTTGCAGGATAGCTAATCATTAGTATTCCCAACCATATTTTTATAACAAGATATTTCAAATAGCATTAAAAGGCATTCTGAGTAGCCACCTCAATTGGTGTCATGTTTGTGATTATTTCCTTTTTCTTTAAATGTTTATTTTTTGAGAGAAAGAGAGAGAAAGAGAGAGAGAGAGAGAGTGGGAGAGGGGCAGAGAGAGAGAGAGACACAGAATCTGAAGCAGGTTCCAGACTCTGAGCTGTCAGCACAGAGCCCGATGCAGGGCTTAAATTCATGAACCACAAGATGATGACCTTAGCTGAAGTCAGAAGCTTAGCTGACTGAGCCACCCAGGTGCCCCTGTGATTATTTCCTTTTAAATTGATGCATAATATTTTTGGCCTAGAAGATGTGCTTTAGAAAAAAAAAATTAGCTTAGAAAATGCTTTTTGACAGGACAATATTACAACCAAATAAATGTCATATTTCATTTTATGTCTGACTGTCTCAGTAGTGTTAAAATTCTTTAGTTATTCCATGCATTGATTTTCTCCCCTTTCAACTTAAGTCGTCCTTTTCTGTTGTCATGTTCTAATGGAGAGTTGGCAAAGGACAAACTTACTATGTGAATCCTATCGGCCCTTTGGAATAACTTTTCATATTCAAAGTGGAGCCACCTTCTCAATTTAATTATAAGCTTGACAATTTCAATTTGGATATGTAACTCCGTTTTGACTAGCCTTAACAAAGTCCCTAATTTGATTTTCCCATTAAGCCAGCTTGACTGTTTAGCATTTTTGAATGCATCAAAATGCTTTCAATACAGGCTATTCTTCTAAAAAGCTGTTCAGAAACAAAAGAATATGTATACAAGTATTGGGATGAAATTAGGTCCTCAAGAGAGAGGTTCAGGAAAATCAAAAACATATTGAATTGGATGATGTATTTTTGCTAACAAATATATATTTAAGCCTTTCCAGTGATGCATAGCTACCATGTTAGATCAACCTAGAGATGAAAATGACACCTGTTAAGTTATAAAGACTATAAAAATTTTTAAGGTTTTTTTAAACATTTTTTTAATCTTTATTTATTTTTGAGAGAGAGAGAAGCAGGCTCCAGGCTCTGAGCTGTCCACACAGAGCCTGATGCGGGACTCGAACCTATGAACTGAGATCATGACCTGAGCTGAAGTCAGACACTTAACTGACTGAGCCACCCAGGTGCCCCCCAAATTTTTAAGTGTTTCAAAAATATATTTATGCTCTTATTTGTCATCTACCAACGCACATATATAATGCCCTTTCACATTACCTATGGTGAACTTATTTCTGAATAATTTAACTGAGAACTTTAAAATTAAGTAAGGGTGAAATAGTACCTGAAGGGGTAGGGGACCAAATCCTGGGTTGTTTGTTTGTTTGTTTTTAAATCATTTTCTTTTCTTCTTTTGTTTTTTATCATGGTTAGTGTATTCTTTAATCTCTCTCCCCTATTCCCTCCATCCCCTTTGGTAGCCATCACTTCGTTCTCTATAGTTAAGAGTCTGTTTCTTGGTTTCTCTCTCCCTCTCCCTTTTTTTCTTTCTTTGTTTGTTTTGTTTCTTAAATTCAACACAAGAGTGAAATCATATGGTATTTGTCTTTTTCTTACTGACTTATTTCGCCCAGTATTATACTCTCTAACTCCATCCATGTTGTTGCAAATGGCAATATTTCATTCCTCTTTATGGCTGAATAATATTCCATTGTGTGTATGCATATTCATGTATATATATGTATGTGCATATGTGTATATATATGTATGTGTATATACATATACATATTATATTTCCTTTATCCATTCATCTCTGGATGGACACTTGGGCTGCTTCCATATCTTGACTATTGTAAATAATGCTGCAATAAACATAGAGGTACCTTTATCCCTTTGAATTAGTGTTTTTGTGTTTTTGGTGTAATTACCCAGTAGTGAGATTCCTGGATTGAAGGGCAATTTATTTTTAACTTTTTGAGAAGACTCCATACTGTTTTCCACAGTGGCTGCACAGATTTGCATTCCTACCAACAGTGCAAGAAGGTTCCTTTCCCACCACATCTTTCCCAACACTTGTTTCTTGTGTTGTTGATCTTAGCCATTCTGACAGGCGTGAGGTGTTATCTCATTTTAGTTATGATTTGCATTTCCCTGGATGAGTGATGTTGAGTATCTTTTCATATTGTCTATGGGCCACCTGTATGTCTTCTTCGTATAAATGTCTGTTCACGTAATTGGATTATTTGTTTTTTTGTGGGGGTATTGAACGGTCTCAGTTCTTTTCCAATCCTAGATTCTACTGCCAAGGCAAACAAATTAATTTAATTTTATTTGACAATCAGAAAAAAAATTGGTTTGTATTTACACTATGACACATTTTAAAGATTAAATAACGTCATGCAATTCTATGTCCTAGAATCTATAATACAATTTGTTTATGTTTTTTATCTTCTTGAGATCTACATTTTAAAATTTAAAAATGTTCTATTAAAAAATAGTGTTAATCTAAAAGTTTTTAAATTGTTTGGAGCCTATGAGGAAGACTGACTATTTCTATTTGCTATTTCAAAATAAAAAGTGCTTCTTAGAAAATGATGGAGTACAAACATTATCAAACCACCATCCTAATAAAATACGTTGGCAAGTAAGATAACTTCTTTTTTCCTAGTACCAGTATACATTAAAAAATTCTATAACTGTCACGGAATCAGGCTGGAACACTGGCGGAAAAACCAAGCGGCACTCAGAGACCTCGGTGGATTGGAGATTTATTTAACACCGGTGGGCTCAGAGGAGACCGATTCTCCAAAGATCTGAGCCCCGAATGCGAGCGGGAAGGGTTATTTATAGTTACCAGCCTCCATATTTGTGTGTGTGTGTGTGGGGGGGGTGGTTTTCGCTCGCACAGCAAACAAAGGAAGAAGAACCAGGAGGAGGGGTCTCTAAGGCAGAGACTACAGTTTGTTTTAGTCCAATCAATCATCTTTGGTGTACTTTATCCACTTCTCCAACATTCCCTGTTTTGATGCCTTTTATAAAAAACTTAGTAGGCATCACCTTTCAGTTTTACAGGTTGGTACTCTCAGAAGGCTAAGATATGTGCAGTAGTTTGGCAAGCAGAAGTGTTTTCTATAAAATGTATCATGGCATTCAGTATACAGGGGCCGATGGATACAAGTAAAATTATGGAGAGGAGGGGCCCCGCCAGGGCAGGCAGCCAGGATGCCCAATCTGTGAGATCCTATCCTTTCCATTGATTGATATTTTCCTGTTGTCTATGTTGAATTCTTTCCTTGAGCTCCTTAACCTTAGTTGGAACTGTTCCTGACAGGTTTACAAAATAGCAACATCCCTCTCCCTCCCCAAGAAAGATGCAAGTCCCTCCTTTTTCTGAAGTGAGGAGGTCAAGGGCTTGCCTATTTCGGAGGGTCACTGCCACCAGAGAGTTTATTTGGCTTTGTAAGGTTACCAGAGAATCCGCCATCTGTTCCATGTCTCCATTTAGCTCTTGTGATATAGTCCTTCTGATGAACCTATACCCCCTATTCCAGTTTCTATTCCTGTCGCAATTCCTGCTCCAATCAGAACGGGTAGCAGGATTTCCTGTTTAGTCTGGGATTTGGGGCTAAAGGCTGTTAGGAGCTGATCTCCAGTGTATATGGATATCTCTGGGGTTAGGAAGACGGAATAACATATCTGAGTCCAGTCGGCCTCTAAGCATCAGTAGGCGAAACTAGAACATAGAACACCCCAGGGGTTGAACATAGGGTTGTATTCCTCTTTAAGGTTATATTTCTTCCGTATAGAGAGGTACCATTCATATCTTCAGGGACTGTATAGATTAGATTGTTGGCATTTGTGAGATGGATCCCAGTGGCCGGGGGTCCAATTAAGACAGAAGTGTTGGTTTTGAGATTTTCAGGAACTTCCCAGGTCAAAGGGATAGGAGTGGCTAAGTAAGCCCTCAGGCTGAGGGGCAAGCACATCCAGTAGGTTTGGGTGTGATTATCTATTTTATGGAGGACTTGTAGAGTAATGTTAGTCCAACGCTGGAGTGGGGAATTGGTAAGCATCTGATTGAGGGCTGAAAACTTCAAACCCTGGTAGGCTGCCATGGGAGTGGTCACCTTTATGGCTTATATTACCTTGTCCTGGGTATCCTTTATAACCTTTTGAAGGGCCCTGTCCTGCATCCCTTCCCCGTCCAAGATCCCCCATTGAGGAAGGTAAGTGTAGCAAGCTTCCCTTTCTGGAGGCTTTGTTGTGACGTGGGTTCCTGACATTTTGGGTTATCTCTACAGTCCAATACTTAGTCCTTGGGGCACCGGGTGACTAACAGAGAGTGGGTGTTTTTCCCTTGTAGCTATCTTTGTGGAAGGAGGTGAAGGCGCTGAACACCCTTGACCCCTTTATTGTTATATAACAGTCCTGGGGGCAAAGTGGATAAGCGGCAGTTGTGAAGGTGAGAGAGGTTATCACAATATACAGGCAATACTTAATAATCCTCCCATCCAGAGGAGGTATGTGAGACACAGCATGCATCTTTTGTCCCATGTCCAGCTTGTTGGTGCAATCTCTATCAGCCAAACAGTAAGAAGTAAGATCAGGGCTATGACACCAGTGAGGGGCAAGGGCTGGCAAAGTTGCATCCAAACCCCTGGGCTCGGTCCACGTGTTGATTTCTCAAGCTTCTGCCATAAGCGGGTTGACTGGATCTGGATCACTTCTCCAGGTTGAGGGTTCCTCTGATTTGGCCTTCTTAGCTCTGGAGTGATGGACCCATGGGGTGATACCTGAAACTGAATCTGCTATTTAGTTGTATGTCTGTAAAGTCTACCTCCAAGTCTTCGAAAGGGGCAGGTTTCTGATAACTGTCAGATCAGGTTTAGTGAAGATATGGTTTGCATATTTAGAGATCCATCCTGTTTTCCAGTTGTTTAAATAATCATATGCCCATGGGGTCTTATTATCCCTATAGTATAACAAGCACAGAAGATTGCCTATATATGAAATACTGTGACAATTTTCTGAAGTTTATCTCAAGTTGTCTAGTTTAGGCAAACAACATTTAAAGGCAATCATAACTAGAATTTAACATCCATAACGGTGCATTGTTGAAACATAGCTGTTCTCTCTAACCCCCCCCCCCCCGCCCCTTTCCAGAGATAGCCAAATTGAAACCAATGCATTTGTAGAACAAATCCAGTCTTAACAAATCTGGCCTAATTATTTACATAAGCTTAGCAAGGATAGCAATTGATCATGAGGATCTTTTAAAGTTTGCTTTGTTGGAACCTTTTATAAGGAATCTCCGGGTTGAACTTTTGGTAGCCTCTCCAGGCCAGAAGCCAAGCCAAATACTTGCCATCAGACAGGCCTGCAATACCTGTAGAATTGGGTGAATTCCTCTTCATGAGGCCCCCGAGATATCCTGAGGTTCCTGCACCTGCCAGGAAGTGACCTTCTTTACTTACCTGGTGAGGCTGCTGGGAACTCTGTAAGCAAGGCACCAGGCCAACATTTCCAAGGGGCTTTATGACTCCATGTTTTATAAAGCCAACCCTAATTCCTTAAATCTGTCTGGTCATATCTGAGTCTATGAATGTCATCCTCAAATATGACATTCCAATCAAAGCCTTGGTAAAATAACCAGTATTTCCAATGGTGATCTGTTATAAGATGAACAGATTCTTGCTGAACTTATGCAAACAATTGTAATTGCCATGAAAGAAAGAATACTCATTGAGAGTTTTGAATTTCAGGGGAATTATGTAGAGAGAAAAGATAAATGCTTTAGTTTACAAATGCATACTTTATGACATTTTTGTATATCATAGATATCTTAAAAGAAAGTTTCCTTAATCTGGAAGAGGAAACATTAGGGAACCAGCAATATTTTCAACAAGAATCACAAAACTATAATCTTCTTCAGTTCATTTAATCCATGTTCCTAATTCTTGTTCAATTTGAATGCAGCTTTTTAGTTCTGGAATTTTTTTACCCATTTTAGTATTAATCTTAAAGATGTCGAATACCTGTATTTATCCCCAAAGTCCTTTTTATAAATCTCCGTGAAGAAGAAACACATTTTGTGAGAGAATAAGAACAGTTATAAATGGCAAAATCTCAGAAATAGACATCGTTAAAGATCTGATGAGAGTTCATTATGATGCAATTGACAAAGAAATTTGGTTATTTCTGTGACACATAACATCTCAAGTAATCAGAATATTAAGTGATGACCTTATATCAAAACGTTAAAATTTTAGGAATTGCATATATTCGGACATTTACAGCATTTACCTGTGCAATACAATCTTAAGTTTTACCATTGTATGACAGAGCTTTTCCAAGTAACTTAACATCCCAAATAAAAGGACCTAATTGGTCAAGAAGACTTCATTTACCATTTAAATCCTGAGAAGTTTGTTAAAACCCCAGAAGTCATAAATGCATCCTAAGTAGGAGTACAGATCATTACAAATCTTACAATTTTATATATTCAACTAAAGTGGCAATAAAAGATCCCAAAGATGAATGTATAGGATTATACAGTTGTTATCCAAACCTAGCTCCTTTAACATTCAGAAGTTTTAACTAAGTAATCAAAGACCTGATAGAGAAGAGACCTAAAACTTTGATTTTCCCAGAGGGTAAACCTTTGTTTGCATTGTCTTATCAAAAGCAGATCAACAGTTCAAGAAACCTTTGTCATTTGAGCAGAGAGAAAAGCAGGATTTCAACCTTATACCAGTGTACTTTTAAAATTCCATTCATCTCAACCTTCTATAGTTTTCTTTTGCTTCTAAATTTTGTCCCAAGGCCATTTCTTTCCAAATAACCAGTCTCATTTAGGACAAAATTACTTTCTTCTACCCTCAACAAAACTGTATTTCCATTCCTTATAACTTTCTTAAATATCTCCTATTTTCCTACATACAGAGTTGCTTTCTTTATTTTCATCGGTCTTGAGTACATTTAGCAGAATTTTAAATCTTAGGAAACCTTAGTCTCCAAGTGAGGACTTAGTAACCAACTGAGAGGTGTTTACATCAGAATTTTCTTAGATGGTAAATTCATGAACCAATTAAGTACAAAGCATGTTTTCCAATAGGTCCAAATAGCCTTAATTTCTCAGCAACAAGAAGTTAAAAACACAAACCTCTGTTCAATAATCAAAGTTTTAGCATTCCATCCCATTTGGAAAGTTTTAGGTTACCAAGGACCTTGAAAGTTATCTTAACAATTACCCATGAAAACTTTGAGACAGACAAAATTAACTATTATTAACAAATTGCAACAGAGATAACATGAGCTTATTTGACCTTTGTTGATAACTTTAAAGACAGGTCCAATAAACTTAAATTAGTTTAACCATCGAATATGTTTCACCTGCATCCACCTAAAAGTCAATCAGTTTTTCCCCATTGTCAGTTTTTCATTTGGGGCACCAGTGGAGATATCTGAAATGGGTGGTCCAAGGGGGGATACACTTTGCTCCTTGACCTGGAAGGTGGGAGGAGGAACCAATGGTGCCCAAGGCACCGAGGATGGTATAGGACCACACCCAAGTTGGTCCAGAAACCTGAGGGGGAGGGGAAGGCGGAAGCAGCAACTGCTTGGGAATGTGCCTTAAAGTCCCTGTCCCGAGGTAGACTAACCACAGTTGGCTCCAATTATAGCTATTAACCTTGGAAATGAGGGAGAATCCCTCACATCTATTAAGCAGAGGAACAGGGAGAGAGAGTCAGTGTCCCCTTTTAGTCTGGTTCTATCTAGGCTAGACCAATAAGGTCCCCTTCTCGAGGTTCCTCCTGGTGTCCGCTGGGTTTTTGGGACTTTCCCTGGTTGGGACATTTATTCTTTTGAATGTACTTTCCCCTTGCAGTAGGTTCATTGACCCCTTGCTAAGGAGGTTCTGGGACTCCCCCCTTGCTGCTGGGCATATTTATGGCCTTCTCAGCTCCCTGTTCTGATCCCCCTGAGAGCCTCTTGATATTAGCGGATGTGGACTGGCATCTGGAAAGTGCCTACACTTGGCCAAGGGCCCAATCTGGCTGCTGGGCCTTGTGCGGGAGGGTTCTCTGGCCTGGGATGGGAGGAGAAATGGGCGGCTGCCCTGGCAGCACCCTGACTGTGGCAGCCAGTGGTGGCAACAGCGGTGGCAGCAGCAAGTCTGCGGGGGGAGGAGTTTCAAGCTCAGGGGAGTGGGGAGGAAGCCTAAATAGTCATAAAGAGGGGAACATTAGGGGAGGGGAGGTGGGTTGCTTCTTTGGCTTCCTGGGTGAGTCTCCAGATAAAGCAGCTAAAACCTTTGCCTGGCTCTTGTGGCTCTGTCCCAACCCCACTTTGCTCCCGTGAGGTGGAGTCACAAAGACAGAGGGACAGGGGCGCCCCCTCCAATGAGGAGACTAGCCAGATGCCCGCCTGGCCATGTCCTGAAGGAACCCAGGCGACGCTCAGCCCCACAGTTCCCAGCCCTGTGACCCACAATCAGAAACCATTCTGATATCGCCACAGACCTAGTGCCATCCATCATGGAATCACAGAAGGGCCCACTCAGACTCCGTGGGGACCCCAAGGGCGCCTGCCTGTGGAGCCAGAGTATCGAACTCGGCAGGCAAGCTAGACAGAGTTGCACATTCACATTCACATACACACCAGAGGTTATTATATTCTCTACCATAGAATCCCTACCTGTGAGACTTCTGAAGTCTCAGGGAGTGATCAGGTCCCCCTTCCACTCTTACGAGTGGGCCTGACTAGATTGGGCCCCAGCATTACTGGGGTCCAGGTCCTCACCTGCCAAGTCTCCTCGAGTCTGGTGGGAACGGCGGAGTGGGGGCTGGCCTGAGGCAACCGAGGGGGAGACTGCCGAAATTCAGGATCACTCATTCTGTCACTGCCTTGCTGTTTTCCCAAACCGGTGGCAACAATGGGCCAGTGCGGCCAGATTTTCCAGTCAGGGAACCAAATTTGTTATGGAACCAGGCTGGAACGCTGGCAGAAAAACCAAGCGGCACTCAGAGACCTTGATGGATTGGAGATTTATTTAACACCGGCGGGCTCAGAGGAGACCATTTCTCCAAAGATCTGAGCCCTGACTGTGAGCAGTAAGGGTAATTTATATTTATCAGCCTCCATATTTGTGTTTGGGGGAGGGGGATTGTTTTCACGCGCACAGCAAACAAAGGAAGAAGAACCTGGAGGAGGGGTCTCTAAGCTAGAGACCAGAGTTTGTTTTAGTCCAATCAGCTATCTTTGGTATACTTTATCCACTTCTCCAACATAACCTTCCACAAAGCAGTTATTAGGTAGTTAATTTTTTAATTTTAGACATTATATTAATGTTAGTGCAATCTTTTCAACTATTCATTATCTGAAAATAAACTCACATTGGAAGTGATATAGTACTGAAAGTCAGAGTGTATAGTGGGTAAGAGCACCAGGTACTTGAACTAGACTGCCTTTGCTCAGATTCCAACCTTACCATTTAATGGCTGTATTGCCTTGAGCAACCTACCAAATCTTCCAGTTCCTTTGTTTCTTCATCCATGCAATGGAGATAATAGGAGTACTTACCTCCTACTGTTGCTGTGAGTTAATTTCTGTCAGTTACTTAGAACCTGGCCAACATCTAGGAAACAAAATTGGAGCCAAACTCCACACATTTGCTTTCAAGTATTGTTTTGTGCAGGTGCGATATCCACCAGGGGTCTTTATGTTTAGGTAAACATTGGGACTCACAAGAATTTCATAGCTTGCACTCGGCACCAGTTTACCCAGAAGGTTATAGGAAAGGAAATAACATATTTTCAGGCAACATCAGGTTTCTCTCCTCACAGGAGTCCCAGTGGCAATAGTTTGCAAGGCGGTTCTCGCAGGGGTTGGGAAACTTATGCTTTCCTCAGATGACAGCCCGGGTGCGAGAGCATGAGATCCACATCAGTGGGAGTGAGGTTCACTTCCTGAGCATCCTCATGTAGAACATGTATCTGATAGAGGTCTTGTATCCAGAATGTGAAGAGTTAGAATAGTATAGTAGAAGACATTCTGGTGTTCTGACATAATGTAGACAAGAAACTTAGAAAAGTAAAAGAAGGAATAACTACCATGTCTTTTCATTTTTCTTGGCTATCAGTATTATAATAGGATTTTGACAACGGTTTGCCAACAGGCATTCCACCTTGACATAGTTTTGGAGGACTTACATCATGGGTATTTAACATAGGCTTTTGTTAAAAAAAAACAAAAAAACCTCCAGATGTTCTGTGTATAGTAGTCACATGGATGAAAAGTTGACATTTTGTGAGGAAAAAGAAAACATCTTTATTGTTGTTGAACTACTCTTTTTCCATAGCAAAGAGTTATAGGCATATCTGAGTAGGACCAGACCTTTTGTCTGAAAACAGTTTTAGAACTGGACGAATATGCACTGTAGCCTAACTGAAGTCACAGACTTACATACCGCAAAGCACAGCAGAGAAACTAAACTAGTTACACTAAGGTTCCTATAAAATGATAATATTGAGTAGGATCCTAGATGGTCATAATTTGGATTGTTTGCAAAATGCATCTTGCAGTTAGGGTAAGAACTAATTTACCAAACCTAATCTCTTTATATTTATTTAGATCTTCAGAAAAAATGAGGCAGAACTTACTAATTTATGTTTGGACATATTGAGAAACTCATTGTAACATTAGTAGACCATGAAGTTCAGTTATTTAAAACCACACCAGTGTTGTAAGAATAAGCACAAATCAGCAGCCCAGGAAAGGTGGCTATCTTTCTATTTACTGTGGTAAGAGAGCAGACTTCCAATTTATCAGAGCTCTTTCATTTCAGTCAGAATCCTCTTTGGAGAGTTATTTAAAACCTTGTCCTCTGTTATGAAAAGGGGGGGATAGAAGACTGCTTTTATATATATATATATATATATATATATATATGCAAATGTTTACATATTTGAATGCAAATGTTTACATATAACCTTAGGAGGTTTAAGGCCTTAAAAGCCATTTTTGTTCTCAGTTGATTCCTTGATCGAGAACACTTCATCAAGATCAGAGAGGAATGTTACCAGATGTTAGGGAAACCAGCTCCTTTGGTAAACAAGTTGCATCGGCCTAGAAGAATGTTCAGTTAGTCGAAGTGATTTGTCATGGAGAGAATTTTGGAACTTGAGTTTCATAGTCTGATTGGTCTACTCTACCAGGCTTTTAGAGTATATTAACATCCTTGTTTTGCACAGGTGCATTTGTGAAATTCAGAAAACTTTGTTCCATAAGTTGAACACAGAGACCCCAAAGTGAGGCATTGCCTGACTCAAATTTGCCTGTGTTTTCACAAAGAAGGTTCTATTGAGTACTTCCCTGGAAGGATTTTTCATCAAAGTGGATCTGGATGAAAAGACATAAAAAGGTTTTGCAGACAGGAAATTGTGCAGTTACTCTCTATGAGTAGGCCTGAGCCACTGCTTGGCCTCAAACAAAATTTCCTACCATTTGTTAGGCTTGTCTGTGCCTCTTGCTTGTGTAGCCAGTGATTTGGCTAATAGCAGAATGATGCATAGCACACATAGTTTTCTGAGACTTCAAAATCCTTATAAAATGCCTTACAAGCTTTCATTATGAAATAACAGTATTCTTGTAGCAATTGTACTAATCTGTCTGCAAAACTAGTCTTCATGCTCTCCTAGGGGGATAATTTGTCCTACAGTTTTTCTGAGTCACCCAGAGGAGAAGTTTTACAACAGCCATTTAGGATTTGAAAATAAAAGGCTTTGTCAGAGGCCAGCATTGGAGATCACAATGGCACAGACAGCACTTTGCTCATTCAATGAGGAAAGAAGACAAGCCCATTTCTCCATTTTAAGGCATGGATTGAACTTAAACATCCTCTCTAGGCTACTGGTTAATATATATCACTTGTGTGGAAAATCAAAAGGAAATGAAATAAATACAATCTATACATGACAAGATTACAAAGTCAAAAGGAGAAGAGGGTAGAAAAGCCAAAGCCACTGGTGAAATCCTAAATGATAGCAGGTCTCTAGAGCCTTCTGCCATGGAAGACTTTAGGGTAGTGCAGAGCCCTTGGAGTAAACCAAATATTAATGTTTGAGAGAGAATACTACCGACTATCCTCAATACTAGTCATGTTAATTCATCATTTAGAAAAAAACTTTCTTCTTCCTATGGTGAGATTGGAAATTATTTTCAGGATCTAACTGGCTCCCCAAAGTTTTTAATAAAAATTGCTAATTATTGAAGGACATATTTTAGCCTACAATCCATTCATAGAGGAACACTAGTAATGAAGGGTGGTATTCTATTCAAAATCTAGTGGCTTTTATTTTTTTAAGTTGTGTGCAGATTCTTCTGAAATAGATGTGAGTGCTTCATGAGATCCTGTTTAATGTTTGCAAAGCATTTGTCATTCCTGCCACATGTACAGATTTTACATTTCTGGCTTCAATAAGTGAAATGACTTAAAGATGTGTAGTTGCCAAGTACTACTGCCTTTCAAATTACATATTTGGTGTTACCTTTTCAAGGATCTCAGGCTTGGCATACAATGGAGCTAATTAAATTTTCTTCCTAGGAAACAGCCAGCTAGACCACTGCCCCAGTCACATAACCTCAGCTTACTACTTTCCTTCACTCATTTATTCTGTGTGTGAGATGAGACTCCTCAAGCTGCAAAGGTAGAATACTCAAGCCATGCAACTGCTGATGGATTTTAGCAACCACAGAGCTGGTGTTTGAGTCTCAGCCCTGACAGCACACATCACAGAGAGGTGACAGTGGAGGCACATCTTCTTGGATGAGTTGGC
Source organism: Panthera uncia (assembly GCF_023721935.1). NCBI lineage: Eukaryota > Metazoa > Chordata > Mammalia > Carnivora > Felidae > Panthera > Panthera uncia. The sequence continues at coordinate 25,941,537 of NC_064818.1, read as the reverse complement.
TGTGGATGACAATCTGCCAAACTGAAATAATGGAAGAGGCATTAGTTGTATAAAAATGAACCAACTTGGCTTAGCTCTAAGGTGTTTTGCAGGATTCTAGGGCTATCACTCCATTTACCCCTGAGATTATGTTTGTGAACATAAAATTAAAAAACATAACAATTAAAAACAAAACCGTGTGGGGAAAAATTTGTTTTAGTAATTTCATTAATGCATCTTTTCAATTAAACAATTTTCTCAATCTTCATAAGAAACAAAGGAAATGGGGCACCTGGGTGGCTCAGTTAGTAAAATGCCTGACTCTTGATTTTGACTCAGGTCATGATCACACAATTTGTGAGTTCAAGCCCCGTGTTGGGCTCTGTGCTGGTGGTGAGGAGCATGCTTGGGATTCTCTCTCTCCATCCCTCTCTGGTCCTCCCCTGCTCCCCCCCCCCTCTCTAAGTAAACAAATAAATAGAAAGAAACAAGGAAATGTATTCAACAGCAATCAGCTATCTGGAAATCACTATATTAGGTTCTTGGCACATATTATTTAACTTTAATAAGCATTTTTTCTTCTATTATTAAATATCTGAGAAAACTAGGATGGAAATGGTTAAATGATTTGCCCAAGTTCTAAGGCAGACCTGGAATTTAAACCCAACTTTATTTGACTGAAAAGCCTTGGCTTTATCTACTTTAACACACTGCATGATAGGTTTACAGGTTCTGTGTTTAAAAAAGAGACATTTTTAGGTAGAATTATTTGGGAAATATTCATGAAAGTGAATGGTATACATGCACATGTACACCTGTATGTGTGTATGATATTTACCTTAAACTGTAAATTCCCTAAAAGGAAGAATTTTCAGTTGTTGTTCTCAGAAAGTTACTTATCCGTAATATAGCTTTTATTGTGGATAGTCATCTTCTATAGAAAGGGCTCAGAATTACCCCTGGAAATAAGGAGATCCATTACAAAGAAAGCAGCGGCCATTTGGATCTTACAATATTATATAGAAGTTATAGAATCCATCTCATTGACACCAAGAGATGGAAATTAATCTCTTTAAAATATCATTTTAGGAGATAGAATATGAATATATTTATGCATCAGATAAATACATAAATGATAAATAAGTATATAGATTAATGTAGATAATTTACATAGATACACAAAATAGGGATTTATTTATTTCTGGGGTAAAAACAAAATGGAGTATTCCTGTCCATAACATTAAATCTCTTTAAATTCCTGATTGCACTCTTGAATAATAGCTCTTTTCTTCCCCCTGCAGTTGGACAGCGTCACCTCCCTGATCCAAGCGGCCAAAAATTTAATGAATGCTGTAGTGCAAACAGTGAAAATGTCTTACATTGCCTCAACCAAGATCATCCGAATTCAGAGTCCTACTGGGCCTCGGCACCCAGTTGTGATGTGGAGAATGAAGGCTCCTGCAAAAAAGCCCTTGATTAAAAGAGAGAAGCCAGAGGAAACTTGTGCAGCTGTCAGACGAGGCTCAGCAAAGAAAAAAATCCACCCAGTGCAAGTCATGAGTGAATTTAGAGGAAGACATGTCTACTGAAACCACTCTTCTACTCTGGTGTCCATATTACAAAGTCCTGGCTAAACACACTGCTTTACTTTTACACTTGATTAGTTCTGTAAGTTCACTAACTTTTAGAATTTAATGCACAGATAGTGTAAAACATTGGAAGCAACATATATTTGGGATCATGTCATTGTCATCTCTGTATGGCCAGCACCTAATAAGTAATCAATATATGCTTGTTAAATGAATGAACCCTTTAGGTGTCATTTAACCTTTCCTACTGTAGACAGTATCTTACACTTATTACCGAATGAACATAGGAGACTCTAGGGAGTCCTGTTCATCTGTAACAACTTAAGTACACTCACCTTATCATTTTGAATTAGAGCTTTGACAGGAGCTCTTGACTTGGTTTTCAATGAAAGCAAAAGACTTCATAAAATGCTTTCCCATTTGATCTCCATATTTTCTTTATCTGACCCAATCTGACAGACATCTGTGAATCTCTGTGATTCACCTGTATCTAATGTCAATTGATTAGGGTAACCTCAGAAACTAATCAAGCTCAGCAGTCAAGTTCAGCCTTGATTATTAATGAAGTATTTTTTTTTAACATTATAAAGATTACAGTGAATTTTGATGCCACAAGTGTACCTTTTAAGCTTCCATGGTGTTCAGAAGTTCTGCACATTGAGTATTAGATTTAAATGGGTCCTCCACAATAGTATATGGCAGAAGAGTTATCACTCGTTGGGGAAATGAGACACCTATCTATATTCCTGAGTGAGTCATGATAACAGAAGTAGAAGGAGTTCTGCCTGACTCTAAAAATCCATTTGTATTAGCTTGCAATTGTAATTAAAAGGAAAAGGCCACTTTGAAAAACATTTTGGCATCGAGTAAAATATAACTGCATCAAGTATATCATTGAACTATAAAGTAGAGTTAATGGCAAAGAAGCTGGAGTGATTTTGATAACATGATTTAAAATAAAAGTCGTTGAGGTCATTTTATGACTTCAATCGCTGTACTTATCCTTAGTTAAGTTCATGAAGGACTTCATAATAGTCTTAGAGTCCAGTGCATTGCCCCCTCCCTCTATCCTCCCTTCCCTCTTTGCAGAAGTTAAGTTTCACTTTTCTCACACATAGAATTCTCCTTCACAACATTATAAACATGTATTCCCTATTCTATTTTATCAAAATTATACTGTAATTTTAACTTCACTTTGTACATACTGCCATTAATGAGTTGTTTCAACAATTATCTTAATTTGATGAAGTAAAATTCAAACATGCAACATCAGTTGATGCCAGAAGGACCAGTTTGGATAAAAGAATGTGTGAAACATAAGAATGCACAAAGCCGAGAGTATCATGTGTGTGTTACCTTTGGCAAAATGGTATGGGAAAAGGATTTATTTCATAGATAATTATCAATTATATGGAAAGTGTTCACTTTTTATTGTAATGAATTATTTTATTCTTCCAAATTGCTGAGTTGCCTTGGCTCAGCATATAAACATCCTAGGAGGTGAAAGCCATAGGTCCTTCCTGCCTTGCACTCTGCACTGGCCCACAATAATTATTCCAGACAGAGTCCACTCCATAAAAAAGAAAGCAATGCAAAAAGGAATTAGGGAATCCAGATAATTCTATTTTCCAGGACCATCTAGATAAGAAGGCAAAAAAGGGAGTTCCTTTCGTTGAAATGCTACCATTGCTTTCTGTTCTAAGGTTAGATATTACAAGAGTGACATCTATGACCGTTGTTATCTTAGATAAAAGGGTGAGTTTATAATTTAGTTGAGAAAATAGATTTTTTTTAAACACCAAACAACTAGCTCAAAATCATAAGTCTCATTTAGAAAATCTAATGTCTGTTTGATCCTATGTCAGCTTTCCGCAGTTGGAGTTTAGAATGCAGTATTGATGCCAAAAGAACAGAAATAACTGGAAATTATACAATTACCAAATAACCTCTACGTCTTGAAAAAAATGACATTTTATCCCACATGAGGTGTGAACTGGCCTCTCCTTCAAAGTAGATTGATTTCCAGCTTAGCTCAAAGCAAATTGCAATTATACAAAACTTAATTTAAAAAAATAACTTGGAGAATGCCCCAGGAGTAAAGTCCACTGTAGCACTCAAAGGTGTAATAAGAAAGAGATGCATAGAGGTGAGAAAGACATCTGTCCAGCTGAGTGAATTCCCGTAGTAGGCAACATTTTGAGACTTAGTTGGACTCAAAACCACTAATAAGTGCTTATACACAAGAACGACTAGCAGCAAATGCATTAACAAAACTTTGTACTATAAAGCATAGTTAAATGAAATTTATCAGGAAATAAGAATGTACATATGTGTTTATATTTAAGCTCTTCTGCAGGGAAATGGTAGAAATTTCTTAACGAGAGTGTTGGGTTGGTGGCCCATCCATGCACCTTTTAAAATTGCATCACAGATTTTGGTGCTTCTTCCAATGATACATTTGCTTTAACCTGCTAATCAAAACTCAAACTCACCTTTTTCTTTTAGTGAAATTGATTTATGCTAATTTATGTAGGAAAAAAAATCCTTGAGAGGGAGGAGGGGGTTTATACCACCTACAAGGATAGTTCCATTTTACTTAGTTGCCAGCATCATAGTCAAACATCAGACTAGAATCATAATGATAACTTAAAAAATACCCATGAAATCATAATACACCAAATATTCTTTTAATTAGAAACACGGGAAGGTTTTTATCAAGCAGGAAGAATGACAAATATAAATGTCTCCATTTTATTTATCACAAGTGGAAATAATTAGATTAAAATATGTGTTCCTAATGGAGTTTCTGGGTACAACTCAATGAAGGAGTCAGGAGAAGAATTCAAACCCTGAATTGCTAAGGTAATTTGTTAATGATCTACTTTCTGTTTGTCTTAGAACATGAGTGAAAACAATGAATATTAAAAAATATAATATGCTTAATTATGACTTCTGGCCTTCACATACCTCTTAACTTATCAATATCAGTATAACATATGTTCCCCATAAAATGCCTTCTGTGTAAGGGCTAAGGACTCCATAGCTACATAGAAAGGCTTTTTCAGTCTGGCATTCACTTACCAGCTTCAAAGGAGAACAGTTTCCAAGTCATAATACAGGAAGATAAAATCACGGACATGTAGATAAGTGCCCAATTTGAGCCTCAAACGCAATAATTAGTGCTCCTCACATTCAGTAATGAGTGGTTGAAAAGACACTACCAGAAGTATTTTTAGTGACTTTCTACACCTTGACTTTCAGTGTGGTCTTTTCACCATCCATCCCTGGGCTAGGGATCCTCCCATTAACTGCTGATGGTTCTCTCCCAGACTGATACAGTCAGGGATGTTCATCCCAGCCAATTATGCCCAGTTAACATCCATTCCTCTTGGTCCATGCCCCCAAAATATCCCACTCTCATTTCTCATCTCCTTAGGTGTCTATCCCACATATAAATTGGTCAATATATTCTATAGCGTTAAAATTATAAATTTTAATTCCCAGCAGCTTCCTTCCTTACTTCCTTATTTTTTCTTTTCTTTTTTTATCTTGTTTCTATTCCAGAAAACATTCTTACCCTTTTTGGTATCAAATGCACACTTCCTGATAGGGATAGAGGTTCCCATGGATACAGGTTTCTGTATAGAGATAGAATGAATGGAATGAAGGAATGAGATCTGAGATTTTCCTGATGATATTTACCATTCTCCAGTGAATTCTTTGCAGCATTGCTATCCTGTTTCAGTATCATTGTAAGTAATTCTCTAGGTCAGCAAAATACGCACCAGAATACCAAGTTGAATGAAATCTGTACTTTGTTTTGTCAGCCTGTCTTTTGTCAAGACAGCCTGCCTATTGCATATTCGCCATTTTTCTGTTGGGATAGTCAGAAATATTTCCCTTTGACTTGATCAGAAAGTTTAGGGTCATCTAATTAAAAGGTTGTGAGTGCATATTATTTCAAAAATCCTTTTAAGTACACTGGGAAAATTTCTGCAACCTGAGAAATCTATATTTATATTTCATTTTCATTTAAATATCACATATCAGGAAAGAACACTTACAGAAAAAAAACGCTGTAGCATTTTTTGTCATAATTCTCTTTCCATATTGTTATGATATCTTTAATATCAGTATTTTGCATGTTACTATAACAAAAGCCAGGCTTAATGGCAGAAACATCTACATATAAAGTTTTAATTTTGATGTCTTGGGTCTATTAGGAAAGAAAATATAGATGTTACTAAAACTAAAGATGTCTTAATCAAAGCTATAACACTATCCTAAATATCTACAAGAGAGAAAAGAAGACATTTAAAATTTTATATACACTTGTTGCCATTTTTAGCCAATTCACAGGAACAAAACAATTTTCTATTAGAACAAAAGAAACAGTAGTTTACAACAGTCATCATTTTACATGTGAACTTTTCCCCCTACCAGGATAGATAGGATCTATTCCTGAACACTTCAAAAGAAGATAATTAATACTATTTGAGAGAACCATTTCCAAATGGAACCCAACCTTGCCAGAATCCTGTTTATGGGCAATAGATAGTTTGTAGGGCTGACCTTTATGTAGATCCTAGGACAAGATATTTCATGGCTGCAGGCTGGCTTATGGCATCCAAAAGTCCCCATTGGCTTTATGGGAACAAATCACAAAGACTACCTTTCAACATGAGTTTGACAAGAAAAAGCAATATATACAGAGCAGTTCTAAAGGGATGTGGGTAAGAAAGTGACAGAGATGGCAGAGGAGGATATAAGAAAAGTAGTTGCAGAAGCAGATAACTTATAGCCAAACAGAGGAAGAGGTTTTGGTTCTACACAGATTGGGGAGCTTCCTCTTGAGGAATATTTTAAAGATAGAATAAGTGTACTTATCTTTGGTGGTTTGGGTGAAGTCATGTTGGAGGAAGGAGGATGAGCTATATAAATTTTGAGGATGATTTGATGATATTGTTTGTAAGATGAGAAATGGAAATTCTAGCTGCTGATGGGTGAAATTCTTCCCAATATCAGAGCTCATCAGGATAATCACACGTTAATGTATTTAACAAATATTTGTTGAGTAACAATGATCTCTCCCAGGCACTTCTCCAGGTTCTTAGAATACATGAGGTAAAAAAAAAAAAACAAAAACAAAAACAAAATAACACAAACAGTGGTCTTTACCCCATGTGGCCACTTAGTGCTAAATGCTATTACCTTATTTAACTCTCTCAATAGTCCTGTGGGATAAACATTGTTAGCTCCATTCCATAGATGAGGAAACTGAAGCTTAAGTAGGCTCAAAATCTAGCTCAAAAATTCATCGACTTTACAGTTTTGTTTGTTGCACTCTAGAGTCTGAACTTTAGCCATTATACCATCCAGACTTCCTGAAAAAAGAAATGAGATTTGCTCAGTTTAAAATGAAATACATATTTCAAATGCTGGCTCCTTCCTATGTAACAGCAAAAAGATAGAAACTTAAAAAAATGATTAGCAATCCATAACTAGACCATTTAAAACTGATAAAAGAAGTAATTAGGTGCATATTCTCACCTCTAATAATCTCAATTAGAATATCAGATATATAAGTAATGGATATTTCATCTATATATCTGGAACAGGATGAAAATGCTTGACAAATTACTTTTACTATTATAGAGGAGACATCTTCAGTGGAAATGCCTGTTCCAACCCATCTTCAGCATGGGTTGTTGCTGAAAACATTTGTTGGCACCACATCTTTCCTATTTCATTGCTAATGTGTGTCTGTGTGTTTAAAGTTATGGGTCCCAAGGTACTGTTGGCCAAGGATTATTGGAATAAGATATAGTTTCTTTGTATTCCCAAGAGACCCAAACTAGAGCAAATGTATGTTTCCTTCTTTATGGAGGTCACAAATGTATGGGGTATATGCCTGTCTTCAGGTGTGTATAGTCCTTGAACTCTACATCATCCTTCTTCCTATAGCTAACTAAAGGCTTGAGTCCTCTTTTTGCTCATGTTGCTGGATAGTCATCCCTATCACAGGCCTGGGGGAATTTAATGATTTTCTGATCTTTCTTAAAATGGATTCACAGATATTTCCTCAGACTGAGAATGTGTTTACTTGGGGTCTTCACTTTTGGGTACCTGGCAGTCATGATGATTTCTGTCCCCAATGTAGGAAAACGAAGCTCTTGAGAAGGAATTTCTCTTTGAAAAAAGCTCAGATTTCTAACAATCCTCTCCATAAATCTCTTCAAAAAGAGATTTAATTTTTTTTTTTTGTAAAAGCTATTAGCATTAGTCCTTGTGTTTTCCTTTCAAATGAGATATCATCTACTTCTAAAGTTTTCTTTCCTTTGCATTTTCAAGACGAATGCTTATTTTTAATTCTGTTTATTTGAACTTGGAGGTATGCAGCCCCCTTTGATAATTAAATCACGTATTACACAATCCCAAGCCAACTGCTGTCAGTCACATCATTTTGCCATCTTTGTGAATTAGGTTCAGATAAACTCTGGTATTCACCAAGAGTCTTAGACAGGTTTTCTTGGCCTAGACTTCTAACATCAAATTTAGACTGGAATGTTTATTGATAAAGCAAAGGAGCAAGTCGGAGATGGTGCATGCTCTCAGTTAAACAGGACTTCCCTTCTTCCTGACACTTTAAACATAAAGTTGATTTCAAAAACACTATAGAGATAGTGTTCCATTTTGCCAAAACTCACGCCATTATGGCTCTGTGTTTTTCTGTGTTGGTATACAATGTGTCCATGTGGATGTAAATATGAGAATTTTAGCAACTTTCTTGCAGGGTTAAGCTGTCCTTCTTACTAGTTTTGAAATTTTTCTTTGTGTGGTACAATCCTTCCAAAGAAAAGGTCATTGGACCTAAGTGATAGCAGTCCCTGAAAACAGAGGTAGGCATATGTTATTCCCCATTTAGTACCTAATAGTTGGGACTTAAAGTCTTAATTTTTTCTTGGGTAAGTTGGTGATTAAATATGAACTAAAACTTCATGAAAGAATTCCATTTTGATTATGTTTTAGTTCTATCGTGACTTGGCAAAAGAAAAAAAAAAAGAATCTGTTACTTTACCTTATGTACTTTTACAAGCAACAACTTTAACAGTTTAAACTTAGTGACATTTCTGAAGGTGATATGTGCGGTATAATTCAGGATGAAGGGCAGATTTAGACAAAGATAGCCTGAAGTGAAATAAAAGTAAGCAAAAATAATAGTCATGTTTATTGCAGCAGTATCTTGAGAGCTTATGTTTAGTGGCATTTGAGCTATTTCAAACCACCTTGCTTGTACAGCTTACCCTGCTGTTCAGAAGGCAGAGTGAGGTCAAGTGAACCACTCGCTATAATAATGGCCGATTCAAGGCAGTTTTATGGTTTGGATATAGATAAACTTTGGCAAAAGCACTTGTGGCTCTTTCAGACCCATATTTATCCTAAAAGTCAATTTTACCAATCACTAAAAATGAGTTATTTATCCAAGAATAGAAAAAGCTCTTCAATCGTCTCATGACATTGACATAGAATCCCAAATACTCCATGTTTGAGATTCTGCATGCCTTTTGTGCTTAATTGAACCAATGAAAATTTTCTTTCATTTTGTCCTCCAAGAGTGAATTATTTCACAAGTGTAACCTGGGTTTGTTTTGAAGTTATGTAGTATTATTTGAAACAATGTTTTAATTTCAACTGATATCACTCTGTAGTTTATTCATAACTTGCTCAACTGATAATTAAACTATGTTAAAGCAACGAAAATTTGTTATGCATTTGGCATTCATCTTTGGTGGTATGTAGTTTAGATGGGGCAAAAAAAATGAATAAATAAGAGGTTAATATCTAACCATGTGCTTCTAGGTATGACCTTCATTCCTACTTGCCTTCAGTTACACATGTTACAGTTCAGGGAGAGTACCTTTGCAAACTACTGCATATACAAAAGTAACATGCATCCTATCTGGTAGCATTAAGTTCTTGGTTTAAGTGGGCATTTTTTGCTCAATGTGGAAATTTGCCTTTTAACCCTAATAGGTTTATGTAGTTGAAGAATTGTTCTGTAGATTAGAATTTTATGAAAATGACCAATAATTTTTTTGAGAATGTGTGAACACACACTCATGGTCGGCATAGACCACCATTGGCTCCACCAATGTTTCTGTATCTGAATATTGGTGGGTTCTGTACATCCATTCTTTTGGCTTCCTCATCTCCACACTGGTAATAATCCACTTTCAGTGCGAATCCTTATAGGGATAGTCTTTGATACTTTTCCAGGACTTACACATTGCTTTGTCTGTTCTGGGACATCATTTCCTTCCTTCATGGCCCTACTGCTTCAGAATGCTTATTGCTAAGCCTCAGTCTGTTTTTATACTTTCTCAAAATGCAGTCTCCAAGTCTTTATCACTTAGTTTCCCTCATTCAGTTGTGCCAGACGCTGGCCTCCTCTTTGTTAATGAAAATGCCAGTATGAGGTTGCCTTTCTGGGTCAGTCCCTCCTGGGCCCCAGGAGCCCATATTTGCTCTGACAGCAGCATTCTCTCCACCTTGATTTGTTTGTCATGCTCACTGTGGGGGTGGAAGTGGAACTAAAAGCCCTCTTGGCAAGAAGAGTCTGTACCTGCCTGGAGGCTGAGCTGATGTCCTGACATTTCCTGGGCAACACCATTAAACATTTCATCCAGGAGCAGTAACTCAGAGATTTAACTTCCAGTCATCGCACAACTAATATCCTGTGGCTTGTAAGGGAAAAGCTACTGTTGTCCTTCATTGTCAAGGAACTCTGACTTCCTCTCCTGTCTGAATCCCTTTTGGAGCGGGCGGGGCGGGGGTGGGGCGGGTGGGAGTGGAGGAGTGATTCCTCTGAGAAAGGAGTTCTCATGGAGGCAACAGGAGTACCAAACTCGAGGGAGATGGCAAGGGGAGGGTCTGGGTAGAGTGGATCACTCTTGGATTTATATCAGATTGCCCTTTGTCCCTGCAGATTCCAACGGAGCCTGGAGATCTGTATCTGCTACTCTGAGCTCCACAGAGAGGTGAATGAAACCCCTTTCCTCTGGCCATCTTTCTTGCCTGCTCATTATTCCTTCTAGTTTTTGTTGGGGACAGATATTAGGTGTGCAGGTAAATTCTTCTGGTCACCCTTTATAACGGCAAAAAAGACAAATCCCAACGGACAAAAGTGGGTTGTCTTCCTGAATACAGACCTAAAAAATCTCACTTGGTGATGTGCCCTCTGTAGGCATTGATTCGGAGCAGGCATGAGCAAAGAACCAACAAAGGGTTGTTGTTTCTGTTTCTTCGGCTTCGGAGGAAACCTGTGTGATAGTGCTGGGGATCCACAGCTGGGTTCTGGGATGTCTCCATCTGTCCATCAAATACTCATAGCATCCCCTATCCACTGAGCTAATCCATTATGTCCCCCCTAACTCTGAGGTTTATTGCTCTGGCCCTAATGCTGTACCAGAGAAATGTTTGAGTTCCTTAGGTCTATTATTCTGTAAAATCTTCGGAGCAATGAACATACCATGTTTACTTTTGTATCTCCAACCCTAGCGCACTGATTGACATGGGAATAGCCCAACTGATATTTTTAGAAGGAATGAGAAAATTCGTCAGAGTTTATTTCAAATGAATAAATGCAGAAATCCACTCATCCGTGATTCAGGTCCTCTCTGAACTATCTCATCTGAAATTCCGGGAGTTTAATTCTCAATATCTCCTCACAGAGACCGTAATGAGTGTCAGGGACAGGATTGGAAAACTCCCGATTCTCCTGGCCACTCTTCCAAAACCATCGTCCCTGCTTTAGATAAAGGAAAGACACTGATGAGATAAAGCCAGCGGATGCTTTTCACTTGTTTGTTTATTAAGCAGTCAAAAACATTTCTTGACGAACTGTCATATGCAAAGGTGTTATCGGTGATAGAAAAAAAAACATGAATGTTTTAGAATCAAGATTTGGGGATCTTCAAGTTAATTAAAGTAAATAGCAGAGGAGGAAAGGAAATAAAATTGCAGCTCTTGACAATCCCACACAAGGTGCAATAAAGCACATAGGTTTCAGTGTTAGAGTAGGAGGGGGCTTTGTAGAGGTTCTAATAGAAGAGTAGGGTTTATCAGGTTGGAGAAAGACAATGTTCCAGGGAGACAGACATGAGCCAAGTCCCGAAGGTAGGAATGAGTATGCCACATGCAGGGCTCAACTGACTAAAACAAAGTGAACTGAATAGCTACCAGTAGGATGGAACTCAGACAGACAAGAGTGGGTTAGATGATAGAGGTTCTCATGTCAGGCAAAGGTGCTAAGGCTAAGTGATTAATTGAAATCAGTTGCAATAGTTCTGTGTATGCTAAAAACAAATGCCTGGGTGAAATTACAGGTTTAGGAATTTTGAAACTATTTTTGAAATAAACGATAAAGCAGCAAACACAAGGTATCGTATTAGGTTCCTCATAAAGGGGATACATTTGCATTCAGCTATTTAATATATGCATTTCTTTTAACAAAGTATAGTTTATTTTACTCCATAGGCAATTCCACATTTTCCTGTCAAATGGTGGTGGTCAAGTGGGTGGCACCATGTTTATCCCATGGCTTCACATGCCCTCTGAGATCTGGTGGGATGGCTGTATCTGATTTGAGGAATGTAGGAAGAGCCCCAATACGTGACTGTCACTGGGTGGCAAGATGACACCACGGTCAGGAGCATGGGTTCTGTCGTCACCCTGCCTGGTTTGCATCCTGGCTCTGTCACTTTTAGCACCTGTCTTGCTGACCAAGTTGCTTAACCTCTCATTATCTCATAATTCTCATTTGTAAAACAGAGATGACATTTCAGAGTTCAGTTAACAAACTAAGGATGTGTTTTGTACTTAGATTTAATGAAAATGAAGTAAGATAGAACCGAGTTCGCCGGGTACAGTGGGACGGGAAGAGTGTCTTGAGCAGAGTTAATAGCCTGTGCAGGGCAACTGTGGGCCAGGGAACCCAGCACACCATACTCTGAAAGTAAGCTGGTGGAGAATATGACAGTAGGCCTGGCAAGAGAGGAAGGCAGAGAAGTAGCCAGGTATCAGGTGGCCATGGTAGAGAAGACGATTCTAAGTACGATTCCTGCCCTCATAATTCCCCCAAAGGCAAGCAAGGCAAGGGGCAGATCTTTGCCTCTGTCTCCTCAAGGCAGCTCAGCCACTGCTCGGAGTCCTTCCTCCACCCCAGGCCTCTCTGCCCTCGTGCCAGCCTGATATATTCTTCTCCCGAGAGGGAAACAAAGTCCTTAAGTTCCATATTTATGAATGAATAAAGTACATGGGCTTTCTGCTACTCATTTTGTGGAATGTGGCAGAAATATTTCAAACCAAATGGGAGGCACAATTCTTACCTACAAGGTGTCTGTGTGAGATGGATGCTCACAGCCTCTGCTTTGGAGACTCCTTTTTCTGTTCAAGCCTCTGTCCTGTCTATACCAGCTCCTCTGCTGATTCCTGCACAAGGGCTGTCTATCTCTCACAGCTGGGCTAGGAACGTGATTTCCAGTTCCTTTGTGGAAAGAATGTACAAGGATTAATTGCAATTTTGCACACAAAATATTTAGCACAGTGCCTCATCCATAGTAACTGAGCATTGAAAAACAGCATGATTGTCAAATTTGTAATATATGTTATATTATATGTGGAATGTGTGTGTACGTGTCTGTGTGTATCTGCCATACACCTACTTCATCCTCTTCAACTTTGCTAAGATCTCTTCTTGCTTGGGGTCTAGTTGTATGTCCCTCAGCCGGGCCCCCAGAGTTATTGTGATCAGTATCCCTTTGCATCTAATCAAGTACTGTGTAATCGAAACCCCTCTAAAATGGAATCCAAGTTGTGGCGATCTTTGATGAAAACCTGATGATCAAAGTGATTTTTGTTATCAGTAAGTAGCTAATATCTCACTCCTCTGTTTCCTCCACTGCTAAACTGTCTTCTTTTCACATTCACTTGAAAGAGATGCAATAACAGGTAGCATTGTTATCATCATCATCGTCATCGTCATCATCACCATTGTTGTCCCTACACCAAGCATTACCGAATAGTTCTTCCACACCAGGCATTGTGCTGCATGTTTTATTTTATTTTATTATTATTTTTTAAATTTTTTAATGTTTATTTATTTTTGAGAGAGAGAGATAGAGACAGAGACAGAGACAGAGACAGAGTGTAAGACGGGGAGGGTCAGACAGAGAGGGAGACACAGAATCCGAAGCAGGCTCCAGGCTCCGAGTTGTCAGCACAGAGGCCGATGCAGAGCTCGAACTCACAAACTGTGAGATCATGACCTGAACTGAAGTCAGACGCCCCACCGACTGAGCCACCCAGGCACCCCAGTGCTGCATGTTTTATATACCTTATCTTATTCTTCACAAAAATGCCATAAAGCAACTCAGCCCACCAGATGGTAACAAAATTGAGGCTAAGAGAGATAACAAACTTATCCCATATGATTATGACTAGTAATAATAAGATTCATAGTAATAAGATTCCAGTGCATATATTTTAACTCTCTAGTGCTAAAATAAGTCTACATAAACTAGCACATAGATTTTTCCAAAGGATATGTCTCTTAAGAGCAAAAACTCTTTGTGAATCTCAACCGGCATGTTGGATATTAGATGACTGCAGGTGGCACTGACATTTTTGCATTATCCCATTTTCCAATGTTTATTGCTTATGTTGTCCACACTTGCTAGGATTGGTTGCAAAGTCCCAATTCCCCCACGACTTCAGAACACCTGTGGTAAAGGCAGGACATTTCAAGTGTTCACTGAATGTTAATCGAAATAAGTAAATGGATTAGATTAAGTTCCAGCTGCACTGATATAGCTGCAGGGTCTGTATATAAATGACACTTTTAAATAATTGGTGAGACTGAGAATGAAATAGCCAATTCTGGAGACATGTTTTTTTCTTCATTACATCAAGACGTAGGAGAAAACACAATTGATATATCATTTGATCTTTTAATATCAGAGCCCATAACTCTTCTCAGATGTGCTGATAGAAGTGCGGGAAACAGGAAAGCCATGGAAGCACCTCTATTTACTAGAACATGCTTAGGTTGTGAATTACAAGATTATAGCGAGAAAAGAATTCCGGTGGATCTTTCTAACCAGGAATCTGGTGACTGCTGAGATCTCAGTGAGGGCCATGTCCCCAGAGCACTCTGACTTCACATTTCATTTTCCCATTCCAAATCTTTGCTTTTCCAAGAAGAATGGGCCCATTATGGACTCAGTAGAAACACTGACTGTGAAGACCACACTAACCTCCCTTTAACCTTTTTAAATAGATGATAAAGTTTTATTCTGTTGAATGAAAATTGTAAGTAGTCGTATTCTTGGTCACAAATACCCAAGTGGTAGTCCTTCCTCACTAAATTCTTGAGAGAGTAATATGAGAGTACATGTGGCAGTGTTTGGGGAGTGGGAAAGTGTAGACTTCCCTTATAATCAATCTGATGAGACAGTCTTGCAAGACTGCAGAAGAGAGAATCACAAACTAGACTTCCTTTTTCGCCACAGAACTCTGTTTTCAAATAATACCTTGTGCGGTCTCAATATGAATGATAGATGAAATGTAAAGCTGCTTGAGTCCAAGCCAGAAGCTCTTCACCTTGAGACTTCCACCCTCTCTGTGTTTTCACAGAGGCAAGAGGAGGCACAGAAGATCAGAAACCCCAGATGTAGGTCATGGTCTGCAACCTGGAAACTATCTGCCTTCATTTATATTTTACTTTGCCTGTGTTTTCAAACGATCTGAATTGTAATGCCTTTAGGAAGGTCAAACAACCCTTTCTATTGTCTTGCAAGAGGATGATGCTAACATTTATCATTATATTTGAATCTGGGCCCTTTTGTAGACCTTTTGTGACTCCTCATGTTTTTTAACTGAAATTACCTTTAAAGTGCCTGCTTTCTATTTTTTTCCTTCTGGAAGGAATTCAGAGGAAAGAAGAAGGCAAGGCTGAATGAAATGCAGATTTACTTGGAAAGAAATGGTGATGAAGCAGAAGAAAGTCTGGGGAATACACCCAGAAGGACTTGCGCACTAAGACTGTTCAGGAAACAGTGTGTCTTCAACATCTTGCTTGAGAGAAAACCAGATACAGTCAAAGGAAACAACGTGATCCAGCCAGATTCCAGGAGGGTTCTATCCCTTATCAATAGCACAACTGACTTCTAATCTTTATGTTCTTATCGTTTCTTTACCAATCCTTGTCTCCTGAGAGGCTCCGGACATTAAATGTTGGAATGACATGGAAATCTTTGCACTGACTTTCCTCACTGCTTTTAACCCAAGGCTTTGTGGAGAGTAGGTGGCTGGGTAGTGTTTCTTGAGTACTTGCCTTATGGTAGATGGCATAACAGAGTCTCTCCAGATTCTTCTTTGATCTTCATACTAACATTGTTCACTCTGACTTACTGAGGTTCCTGGACTACACCTTGCTGAAGACCACAGATGCCAAGACAAGAATGTGGATTCTCTTCTCTCGACTCCGCAAGTCATGATTTCTTGCCTCTCAAGTGTGGGTATCTTCCTAGCTCCTAGCACACACTTGCCCAAACCTAATTTCAAGCCTTCCCTTGCCATCTGTCAATAACACTCATTTTTCCAAATTTTTTTTTTCATATCAGTAATTTCTTTCTTTCTGCTTTTATGGGGATTTTCACTGTTTTTGGCTAATCAGCATCTACACTTCTTTCGGTATTGGGTTTCCGTGCTTTTGGGGTCTGATGGGACATGGGGGAGACTGACTCTAAAGAGAGAGATGCCATATACTCTCTTATCTAGATTCTCCTGAGGTTGGGCACAGGCAGCACCTTTGGCTCCAGCACTCAGACACAAGTGTGCTGGTCTTTGTCTCAGAAGCAAAATGCAGCAACCCCCCAGGGCCTATGTGGCTGCTCTCTACTGGCGGTAGTAAAGGCACGATATTCCATATCACACCAGGTTTGAGACGAGGTTTGGGTCTTTTCTCCTCTCTCTCTAGCCAAACCTGGCTTTCTAGCCCTATCTAGTGACTTGAGCTGCCCAATATATATATATATTTAAAGTTTATTTATTTATTTATTGAGAGTGGGGGTGTGCAGAGAGAGAGAGAGAGAGAGAGTACCAAGCAGGTGCCACACAGTCAGTGCAGAGCCCAACTCGGGTCTCAAACACATGAATCGTGAGATCGTGAGCTAAGTTGAAGTCAAGAGTCAGACACTTAACTGACTGAGCCCCCCAGGAGCCCCTGCCCCAAATATTCACAATAAATTATTTTAGGCTTGAGTTACCCTGAATCAGCTTCTACTTCTTAAAACTTCAACTTGGGCAGATACATATTTTTATAGCTGTGGAAGTCACTCAGTGGTAGTTATCTCCCACAAAATTCCAAATATACATCACGTGTGTAGAAACACATACAGCACACAAACACAGAGCTTGCTGGAAGGCACCTGACTGCTTAAGGAGCACCTTAACTCCACTGCCCAGACCCACTTGACATTGGGTACATACATCATAGTGCTATTTTAAAATCATGTTAACCCATTACACAAAAGATTATTGTGGTTCTCTTTTCTTTCTATGTGAAACATACTGCTCAACTTTGAGTCTTTACCAGTCCCATTTCCTTCACTAACCATCCCAACCACCAAACGTTCATAACCTAGAGGTCACATGCCCTGAAACCCTC
This sequence comes from Panthera uncia, assembly GCF_023721935.1. NCBI lineage: Eukaryota > Metazoa > Chordata > Mammalia > Carnivora > Felidae > Panthera > Panthera uncia. The sequence goes on along the minus strand of NC_064818.1, from coordinate 25,924,242 downwards.
CTTACTCTTAGCCTGGGAAAGCCCATGCCTCCTTTTCCTCTGCTTTTGCCCATGACCTATTGATTCCCCTTAAAAATCCTAGCCAGCCTCACCTCCTTGAACACTCCCTCTCTGATTCACTTTTCCTAAGCCCCACCTTCTCTCTTATTTTATTTTAGTGCCCAAATGTACGGTGCTGTCTACATTAAAAATTCTAGCTTTGAAGAATATATATGATATTTATGAGATATCATACCTTATATATATGACATATAAAATATATATGATTCAAATACATATGAAACCATTAAAATTATTGTGTTTTTTTTCTGTGCAATATTATATATCCCTATCTTCTTGAACTTGAAAGTGGTCATTTGACTTACTTTGGTAATACAATGTGAGTTCTAGTAACGTGTGTCATCTTCAGGCAGAGATTTTAAGAACTAGCTTGTGTTACACCATGTTCCTTCTAATTCAAGCCCAGCCATGTTCGAGATAAAGCCTGTTCCATCCCCATCAGCTTGGGTATTGAAGTGAAGACCATTTATAGTACAGTCATAGTCTCTCTCTCTCCTCAGAATATATATTCTGAACAAGAAAAAGTCCTTTATTGTTTTCAGTCTCTGATATTCTAGTCTTGTTTATTACCTAGTTAGTCAAATAGATGCAAATGATGAACAGCAAAATGCTTCACTCCTCGAGAAAGACAAATGTGTGGTCAATAAAAATGACTCATTGGGGCACCTGGGTGGCTCCGTCGGTTGAGCATTTGACTTCAGCTCAGGTCATGATCTCATGATTTGTGAGTTCAAGCCCTGCATCTGGCTCACTGTTGTCAGCTCAGAGCCTTCTCTGGATCCTTGGTCCTGTCTCTCTGCCACTCCCCAACTCAAGCTCTCTCATTCAAAAATGATTAAACATTTTGAAAAATGAGTTATTGATATGAAAATAAATGTTAAAATTGTGTGGGAAAAGGGAAAAAAGTCAAGTATGGAGAGGGAAGAAAAGCAGATTTTACAGAGAAATGATGAAAAGGGGAAAATATGCCTCTCAGAGAATATTCATTAGTTAATATGAGATCTCACTAGTTAATTAAATATAAGGGTGAAAACATCAATAGACTTTCACATTGTTTTAAAATGAAAAAGGACTTGTAAACAAATCTATTCATTTGAAAGGAACAGACAGTAGTTGTTTTCGTGATCACTGTTCACACAAGCTGGGTTCTCAAAATTTATTTAGAGATGAATTATTTCTCTGGCACAATCAGATTTTGCTTTGACAAGTATGAATTTTTTTAAGTTTGTTTATTTTGAGAAAGAGAAATGAGCATGAGCTTGGGAGAGAGGGAGAGAGAGAGAGAACATCCCAGCAGGCTCTTCACTGTCAGCCCAGAGCCTGATGTGGGACTCAAACTCATGAGATCACGACCTGAGCGGAAACCAAGAGTCAGAAGCTTAACTGACTGAGCCACTCAGGTGCCCCGACAAGTACAGATTCAAAAAAAAAAGTTTCTGGGAAAGTTATTGTCACTTTATTATTATTTTTATTTTGGGGGAGGATGTTTATTTATTTATTTATTTATTTTTTATTTTTGAGAGGGGGAACTATGAAACTGACAAGAAAAACAGGCATTCCTACAGCAATAAGGTAGACAGAGAGAAGAGGTGAATTTCTTAACTCTCAGATCCCTAGAGAATTATGTATCGACTTCTAACCCCTTCCTCTGAAAGCAGAAAGTAGAAAATGTATAAGTGGGGGAGGGTGAGAGTCCAGAATGAATTACAAATGAAGAAAAAATTAAAACAGAGTATCTTTTTCAGTTAAAGGATAAAGCCCTGTTCAGCTGGCTACCCCCTTCAACAAAGTTTAAAGAGGAAAATAGTAGTCCAGACAGGAGAAAGCCATGAGAACTTTCAGTATCAAGCTTTCATTTCTCTACTTGTTTCTAATTAACATAGCTCCATTCCAAAATTTGTAATCTGTGAAAAGAAAAAGAAAAACAGTAAAATGACTCTATTACTCAAAGATAACTTCTGATAATATGCTAGTGTATATCCTCAAATGTTGTATTTCTTTCCTCCTTTCTATTCCATTCCCCAAAGAAAAATGACTACATACAACCTTTATGATCACAATTTTCCTTTAACGAAATATTATGGAAATTTTTCATGTATGACAATATAGATTTACAGTATCAGTGTATATAACTGCATAATACATTATATATTTAAACTATCACCTACAGACTGACTTACTCTAGTATTTTGCAAAAGATGCTTAACTTTAAATTGCAGAGTTAGATGTATCCATTATCTGTGTTTCAAAGTAGTTATTTTGAGCATATCTTGAGGACAGTGCAGATCATGGCTCTTAATTCTAACCTGGTACTAGGAACACAAGGAAAAACTGAATGGTTGTGTTGTTTCAATCACTTATCCATTAATTCTTTCATATAAGAAATGTTTATTGAATGTCTTCTTTTTGTAGTATGGTATTCTAGGTGTTAAGGACACTAAGTATCATTATTTTTCAATAAATAAAGCACCAACAAAAAGTTTGTGGCTATCAGGGAGAGACAGACAAGAACAGATACTTTAAATGTTAATACTGGGAGAGGAGAGTAAAAGGAAAGGGAAAGAGCCATGCCTATTTGGAAGAAGAGTATTCTAAGATGACGAAAAAGCAATGTAAAGGCCCTGAGGTAGGAGCTGCTTGAAATAGAAGCCAATAAGGTTGAGGGGAGGCAAATGATAGAAGTAGAAAGAGATGGGGGTCTAGGAGATTAGACTGCACAGGACCTTAGAGGGGTCTGGCTTTTTTCTTAAGATAACTCACTGAAGGATTTTGAGCTGAGGAATGACGTAATCTGGCTTATATTTAAAAGACTTTCTCTGACTACTATACTGAGAATAGACTGAATGGAAACAAGGGCAGAAGTAGAAAGACAAGTTGGAGGATTATTTCTTTTAACATTTTATTTTTTTAATGTTTATTTATTTTTGAGAGAAAGACAGACCGTGAGTGGGGGAGGAGCAGAGAGCGAGGGGGAGACGCAGAATCCGAAGTAGGCTCCAGGCTCTGAGCTGTTAGCACAGAACCCAACATTGGGCTTAAAACCATTAACGTGAGATCAAGACCTAAGCTGAAGTCAGATGCCCAACTGACTGATCCACCCAGGTGCCCCTGGAGGATTCTTTCAACAATTCACGTTAAACGTCATGGTGTTTGGACAATGTGTGAAAAACGGTGGGCTGAAAGGACTTGATGAGGGATCACTTGTGTATTATGAATGAAGCGTACAAGGCAAGGATCATCTCAAGGTTTCTGGCCTGAGCATCTGGAAGATAGAACAGCCAGTTACTAGTCTCAAAAAGGCAATAGGAGAAAAATGATTCAGGGTGAAGATCAGGAGTTCAGATTAGAATCATCTGGGTTTGAGGTAAGGTTTGGGCTAGAAATATAATTCTGATATTCTTCAGAATGTAGATGGAATTTAATACCATGGTGGGATGAGAGTCCCAAAGAAGCAAATGTAGGTAGAGAACATTGAAGCTTCAGTCCCTCATCCTTGGAAGCTGTAGAAATAAGCAGAAACCAGATAATAATAAAAATGATGGCCAACAGGAAACTGTGGTATATTGAAAGCCAATTGAGAAAGTGTTCCAAACAGGGAGAAATGATCAAATGTGTTAACTAGGCTGATAGATGAAAAAAAATATGAGAATTGGGATTAGGCAGGGCTATGTAATCATGTGAAGACATTAATTAAAGAAACACAAATCAAGAACCTGCTGAAAATCAGCTACTCTGAGATATTGTGGAAGACTCAGGCATGGATAATATCTGGTTCCTCTTCACAAAACTCTTAAAACTTCGTTGGAAACTGATATCTATCTATCATCTATTTATCATCTATCTATCATCTATCTGTCTATCTATCTATCTATCTATCTATCACAATGTCACAGAGTTCATTCTGTGATAATTCAAAGTGAGCATAACTCAGAGTGAGAAACACAGCTATCCCTCAACTTAGGAAAAGTTATATAATTTCAAATAGATTGATTCAAGAAGGCTATATTAAAACATTGAATTGTGGCTTATGGTATGAATGGAATTGGCTGGTGGAGGTAGAATGAATATGATTTCAGTCTTCAGTGTAAGCAAAGGCGAGAAGGTTAAAGCACACAGAATAGTCATGGAACAGGTGGAAAGGAGCTACCCAAATCATTCCCCCTTCTTGATTCTTGATTCATCCTAGATTCATTCTTCATGCTTGCCACAAGCCACCTTTGAGTTAATGGCAATGAAGCAGGCTGTGAACTGAGAAGAAATTATATAATAACAATCATCCGGGAAGTTGGCAATAGCTTTATCAGAGTTAGTGGACATGATGTGACTGTAACAAAACTAGGGAACAGAAGGCAACCATCACAGGAAATTGATCTTTCACAATAGTGTCTTTGGGGTTTATTACAATAATTTAAAAATTTCTTAAAACATTTTTAACCTGTGGCATGAGATCCTTGGATTAAAGAAAAACACCTTATCATATTAAAGCAGTATTCAAACAAAACCTAGCTAGAAGATAGCAACCTCTACCTAAATGAGATTTCCCATGGAGCTCCCCTAAAGAAATGATCTCCTTCAGAGGTCGGCTTTGCAAGATAACTCAAAAGTGATTGCTGTTTTCATTTTCCATCCTGTTTCCTTCTGATTTCTCCATGCCTGTCTCCATAGAAAGAGATTGTATGTACTTAATCTCCTTATGGAGAAGAGGGATACCACCTGAGGGAAGGCCCTGCTACTGAGGAGCTAAAACCCTGCAAATCATTTATTTGGCCATTGGATGTCATCAGTGTTCTGTGGTGCACCTGCTGAGTGAGTTCTGTGGCAGGGAACATTATGAGTTAAAGGCAGCAATTCGTTTACTGCTTTGATGGCATATTGGCATTCTTCTCAGTTAAATGGTGTGGAAACAGTAACAAAAGTTATTTTTATTAGGCAGTCTTTTAAGGTATCTGGTAATAACATTTTCAAAAAAAAAAAAAAAAAAAAAGACAACTACATGTCCCGAGACAGAAAAATGTGAATTTGACACACTCGGTCTTGAGATTCAGCCAGTTGCTAATGCAAATAGCAGAAATAATCAAGTGATGTGGCCAGAGCTTTTGTTATTTTAGTTCTGGTGATCAATTTGGGATATAGATATCTTGATTCGCTTTTCTACTACTTCCAGTAATGTGATCCTTAATGTTGGACATTTTGGGAAATGCAGGTACATCCAAAATAATTGTTTCTGTTAGTTTTCAATTTATTTATTTATTTATTTATTTATTTTTTTAGAAAAGCATTTTCTTTTTCTTTTTTTTTTAAATGCTTTTTTTTTAATATATGAAATTTACTGTCAAATTGGTTTCCATACAACACCCAGTGCTCATCCCAAAAGGTGCCCTCCTCAATACCCATCACCCACCCTGCCCTCCCTCCCACCCCCCATCAACCCTCAGTTTGTTCTCAGTTTTTAACAGTCTCTTATGCTTTGGCTCTCTCCCACTCTAACCTCTTTTTTTTTTTTTTTTTCCTTCCCCTCCCCCATGGGTTTCTGTTATGTTTCTCAGGATCCACATAAGAGTGAAACCATATGGTATCTGTCTTTCTCTGTATGGCTTATTTCACTTAGCATCACACTCTCCAGTTCCATCCATGTTGCTACAAAAGGCCATATTTCATTTTTTCTCATTGCCACGTAGTATTCCATTGTGTATATAAACCACAATTTCTTTATCCATTCATCAGTTGATGGACATTTAGGCTCTTTCCATAATTTGGCTATTGTTGAGAGTGCCGCTATAAACATTGGGGTACAGGTGCCCCTATGCATCAGTACTCCTGTATCCCTTGGATAAATTCCTAGCAGTGCTATTGCCGGGTCATAGGGTAGGTCTATTTTTAATTTTCTGAGGAACCTCCACACTGCTTTCCAGAGCGGCTGCACCAATTTGCATTCCCACCAACAGTGCAAGAGGGTTCCCGTTTCTCCACATCCTCTCCAGCATCTATAGTCTCCTGATTTCTTCATTTTGGCCACTCTGACTGGCGTGAGGTGGTATCTGAGTGTGGTTTTGATTTGTATTTCCCTGATAAGGAGCGACGTTGAACATCTTTTCATGTGCCTGTTGGCCATCCGGATGTCTTCTTTAGAGAAGTGTCTATTCATGTTTTCTGCCCATTTCTTCACTGGGTTATTTGTTTTTCGGGTGTGGAGTTTGATGAGCTCTTTATAGATTTTGGATACTAGCCCTTTGTCCGATGTGTCATTTGCAAATATCTTTTCCCATTCCGTTGGTTGCCTTTTAGTTTTGTTGGTTGTTTCCTTTGCTGTGCAGAAGCTTTTTATCTTCATAAGGTCCCAGTAATTCACTTTTGCTTTTAATTCCCTTGCCTTTGGGGATGTGCCGAGTAAGAGATTGCTACGGCTGAGGTCAGAGAGGTCTTTTCCTGCTTTCTCCTCTAAGGTTTTGATGGTTTCCTGTCTCACATTCAGGTCCTTTATCCATTTTGAGTTTATTTTTGTGAATGGTGTGAGAAAGTGGTCTAGTTTCAACCTTCTGCATGTTGCTGTCCAGTTCTCCCAGCACCATTTGTTAAAGAGACTGTCTTTTTTCCATTGGAAGTTCTTTCCTGCTTTGTCAAAGATGAGTTGGCCATACGTTTGTGGGTCTAGTTCTGGGGTTTCTATTCTATTCCATTGGTCTATATGTCTGTTTTTATGCCAATACCATGCTGTCTTGATGATGACAGCTTTGTAGTAGAGGCTAAAGTCTGGGATTGTGATGCCTCCTGCTTTGGTCTTCTTCAAAATTACTTTGGCTATTCGGGGCCTTTTGTGGTTCCATATGAATTTTAGGATTGCTTGTTCTAGTTTTGAGAAGAATGCTGGTGCAATTTTGATTGGGATTGCATTGAATGTGTAGATAGCTTTGGGTAGTATTGACATTTTGACAATATTTATTCTTCCAATCCATGAGCAGGGAATGTCTTTCCATTTCTTTATATCTTCTTCAATTACCTGCATAAGCTTTCTATAGTTTTCAGCATACAGATCTTTTACATCTTTAGTTAGATTTATTCCTAGATATTTTATGCTTCTTGGTGCAATTGTGAATGGGATCAGTTTCTTCATTTGTCTTTCTGTTGCTTCATTGTTAGTGTATAAGAATGCAACTGATTTCTGCACATTGATTTTGTATCCTGCAACTTTGCTGAATTCATGTATCAGTTCTAGCAGACTTTTGGTGGAGTCTATCAGATTTTCCATGTATAATATCATGTCATCTGCAAAAAGCGAAAGCTTGACTTCTTCTTTGCCTTTGATTTTGATGCCTTTGATTTCCTTTTGTTGTCTGATTGCTGATGCTAGAACTTCCAGCACTATATTAAACAACAGCGGTGACAGTGGGCATCCCTGTCGTGTTCCTGATCTCAGGGAAAAAGCTCTCAGTTTTTCCCCGTTGAGGATGATGTTAGCTGTGGGCTTTTCATAAATGGCCTTTATGATCTTTAAGTATGTTCCTTCTATCCCGACTTTCTCAAGGGTTTTTATTAAGAAAGGGTGCTGGATTTTGTCAAAGGCCTTTTCTGCATCGATTGACAGGATCATATGGTTCTTCTCTTTTTTTTTGTTAATGTGATGTATCACGTTGATCGATTTGCGAATGTTGAACCAGCCCTGCAACCCAGGAATGAATCCCACTTGATCATGGTGAATAATTCTTTTTATATGCTGTTGAATTCGATTTGCTAGTATCTTATTAAGAATTTTTGCATCCATATTCATCAGTGATATTGGCCTGTAGTTCTCTTTTTTTACTGGGTCTCTGTCTGGTTTAGGAATCAAAGTAATACTGGCTTCATAGAATGAGTCTGGAAGTTTTCCTTCCCTTTCTATTTCTTGGAATAGCTTGAGAAGGATAGGTATTATCTCTGCTTTAAATGTCTGGTAGAACTCCCCTGGGAAGCCATCTGGTCCTGGACTCTTATTTGTTGGGAGATTTTTGATAACCGATTCAATTTCTTCGCTGGTTATGGGTCTGTTCAAGCTTTCTATTTCCTCCTGATTGACTCTTGGTTTCGTTGATCTGCTCTACAGTTTTTTTAGATTCTATATTGTTTATTTCTGCTCTGATCTTTATTATTTCTCTTCTTCTGCTGGGTTTAGGCTGCCTTTGCTGTTCTGCTTCTATTTCCTTTAGGTGTGCTGTTAGATTTTGTATGTGGGATTTTTCTTGTTTCTTGAGATAGGCCTGGATTGCAATGTATTTTCCTCTCAGGACTGCCTTCGCTGCATCCCAAAGCGTTTGGATTGTTGTATTTTCATTTTCGTTTGTTTCCATATATATTTTAATTTCTTCTCTAATTGCCTGGTTGACCCACTCATTCGTTAGTAGGGTGTTCTTTAACCTCCATGCTTTTGGAGGTTTTCCAGACTTTTTCCTGTGGTTGATTTCAAGCTTCATAGCATTGTGGTCTGAAAGTATGCATGGTATAATTTCAATTCTTGTAAACTTATGAAGGGCTGTTTTGTGACCCAGTATATGATCTATCTTGGAGAATGTTCCATGTGCACTCGAGAAGAAAGTATATTCTGTTGCTTTGGGATGCAGAGTTCTAAACATATCTGTCAAGTCCATCTGATCCAATGTATCATTCAGGGCCCTTGTTTCTTTATTGACTGTGTGTCTAGATGATCTATCCATTTCTGTAAGTGGGGTGTTAAAGTCCCCTGCAATGACCACATTCTTATCCATAAGGTTGCTTATGTTTATGAGTAATTGTTTTATATATCTGGGGGCTCGGGTATTTGGCGCATAGACATTTATAATAGTTAGCTCTTCCTGGTGGATAGACCCTGTGATTATTATATAATGCCCTTCTTCATCTCTTGTTACAGCCTTTAATTTAAAGTCTAGTTTGTCTGATATAAGTATGGCTACTCCAGCTTTCTTTTGGCTTCCAGTAGCATGATAAATAGTTCTCCATCCCCTCACTCTCAATCTAAAGGTGTCCTCAGATCTAAAATGAGTCTCTTGTAGACAGCAAATAGATGGGTCTTGTTTTTGTATCCATTCTGATACCCTATGTCTTTTAGTTGGCACATTTAATCCATTTACATTCAGTGTTATTATAGAAAGATATGGGTTTAGAGTCATTGTGATGTCTGTATGTTTTATGCTTGTAGTGATGTCTCTGGTACTTTATCTCACAGGATCCCCCTTAGGATCTCTTGTAGGGCTGGTTTCGTGGTGACAAATTCCTTCAGTTTTTGTTTGTTTGGGAAGACCTTTATCTCTCCTTCTATTCTAAATGACAGACTTGCTGGATAAAGGATTCTCGGCTGCATATTTTTTCTGTTTAGCACACTGTAGATATCGTGCCAAGCCTTTCTGGCCTGCCAAGTTTCAAAGGAGAGATCAGACCCGAGTCTTATAGGTCTCCCTTTATATGTGAGGGCACGTTTATCCCTTGCTGCTTTCAGAATTTTCTCTTTATCCTTGTATTTTGCCAGTTTCACTATGATATGTCGTGCAGAAGATCGATTCAAGTTACGTCTGAAGGGAGTTCTCTGTGCCTCTTGGATTTCAATGCCTTTTTCCTTCCCCAGTTCAGGGAAGTTCTCAGCTATAATTTGTTCAAGTACCCCTTCGGCACCTTTCCCTCTCTCTTCCTCCTCTGGGATACCAATTATGCGTATATTATTTTTTTTTAGTGTATCACTTAGTTCTCTAATTTTCCCCTCATACTCCTGGATTTTTTTTATCTCTCTTTCTTTCAGCTTCCTCTTTCTCCATAACTTTATCTTCTAGTTCACCTATTCTCTCCTCTGCCTCTTCAAGCCGAGCCATCGTGGATTCCATTTTGTTTTGCATTTCGTTTAAAGCGTTTTTCAACTCCTCGTGACTGTTCCTTAGTCCCTCGATCTTTGTGGCAAGAGATTCTCTGCTGTCCTGTATACTGTTTTCAAGCCCAGCGATTAATTTTATGACTATTATCCTAATTCACTTTCTGTTATATTATTTAAATCCTTTTTGATCAGTTCATTAGCTGTTGTTATTTCCTGGAGATTCTTCTGAGGGGAATTCTTCCGTTTGGTCATTTTGGAGAGTCCCTTGCGTGGTGAGGACCTGCAGTGCACTTCCCCTGTGCTGTGGTGTATAACTGGAGTTAGTGGGCGGGGCCGCAGTCCGACCCGATGTCTGCCCCCAGCCCACTGCTGGGGCCACAGTCAGACTGGTGTGTGCCTTCTCTTCCCCTCTCCTAGGGGCGGGATTCACTGTGGGGTGGCGTGTCCCGTCTGGGCTACTTGCACACTGCCAGGCTTGTGTTGCTGGGGATCTGGGGTATTAGCTGGGGTGGGTAGGCAAGGTGCACGGGGGGTGGAGGGGCAGGCTTAGCTCGCTTCTCCTTAGGTGATCCACTCCAGGAGGAGCCCTGTGGCAGCGGGAGGGAGTCAGATCCGCTGCCGGAGGTTTGGCTCCGCAGAAGCACAGAGTTGGGTGTTTGAGTGGAGCGAGCAAGTTCCCTGGCAGGAACTGGTTCCCTTTGGGATTTTGGCTGGGGGATGGGCGGGGGAGATGGCGCTGGCGCCTTTGTTCCCCGCCAAGCTGAGCTCTGCCGCCCGGGGGCTCAGCAGCTCTCCCTCCCTTTGTCCTCCAGCCTTCCCGCTTTCCGAGCAGAGCTGTTAACTTATGACCTCCCAGACGCTAAGTCGCGCTTGCTGTCGGAACACAGTCCGTCCGGCCCCTCCGCTTTTGCCAGCCAGACTCGGGGGCTCTGCTTGGCCGGCGAGCCGCCCCTCCGCCCCGGCTCCCTCCCGCCAGTCCGTGGAGCGCGCACCGCCTCGCCGCCCTTCCTACCCTCTTCCGTGGGCCTCTCGTCTGCGCTTGACTCCGGAGACTCCCTTCTGCTAATCCTCTGGCGGTTTTCTGTAGTTTTCAATTTATATGCAGGTATGCTGGAAAGGAAGAAAACATGTAAACATCTAGGATTAATGGATACCATATTCAAGTAAAATTTTTAATCTACTTTTGAAGATTTGGGGATTTTTTTTGAGCCAAATCAAAATCAAAAGTATTGATTCACATTATTTTTAAATTATACGAAATGATTCATTGATATAGTATGACTATAAAAGAATCCAAACAATATTGAAGCATTCAAACTAAAACTTAGAAGTTTCCTTTTAATGAGATACAGCCACCACCCCTCTTTGTCCCACTCTTATGCTCTCCATTTTCCTCCTCTGTTTAGAGCCCATTGTTCAGTGTTTGAGGGTGTTCTTCAGGTCTGTGCAATTTCAAAGGTATTATTGAAGGCATTTGAAGTGGGTTAAGATATTAGCCTGGAACAGAGTGATAGCTGTGTAAGTGAAGCAGGTTTAAATTGGTGGAGAGTAAGAAAACAATTTTAAGTCTGTCTTCACATTATGTTTTGGTTACATAGTGTTGGAAGTAAGATTTAAAGTGTCATTAGACTTTATTCTATATAATAACACACAAGGCATTCCTTCAAGTCTCTCAAGGTCTTTATAGGTACCAGGAACATACATAAATACAGGAGATTCAAGTTAACATTGACCTTTGGTTGGCCAGGAAGAGTTTACTTTGTCTTCATTAGAAAGAGCTAGCACATTAACAGAGTAATATATTTTCATTTCTTTTCCTCACTTCTACTGTTACCAGATTTCTTTTTTAATTATTATTACTTTTGTTGAGCTAACATGCTTTAATGAAGACTAAGAGTCTCTGATTTGTATTTGTTCAGTAAATAAACCATTACATTATACATAAAAGGTCAACAGGAATGATAGTTAAACAATCTTGCTCTGTTTTGAACAGTATCCATTACAAGAGATTCACAAGTGCTATTTTTAGTGAGGGAAAATTAGTACTACTGCATAAAAAATGCAATATTTTCTGAGTTTGGACATCATGAAAGGGAAGAGAACTTTTTAAAATTATTTTTCTCCATATAGCATCGAGGCATGGATTGGTTCTATTAATTGTACATTTATAACATTTAGCTTTGTTCAATCATAGATTATTTCTGGACATCTCATACAAAGGGAAAGTAACAAAGGCATGAAAAGAAAGCCTGAGAGGAAAAATGAAAGGAATTGAGTTTATTCATTCTGGAGAGAAGCAACTTGGAGGGCAGAGTAATAATGTTCTTCATTCAAGTGGAGACTTCCCAGAGAGAGAGCAGGGGCTCTCAGGGGTGTGGTTTCCTTCAGCACAATCCCTGCTGACCAGAAGGGCACTTAAAGGAAGAGAAATACTTATTTTATGATTAACTAAGGGCTAGGGATCCCCTCGGAAATCTTGTTTGGTGACCCGCAAATTCTCCACTGTCAGCACTGATAACAGAACAAGAAGAATTACATTTTTACCCCAATAAGAAGATTTCTGGTTATAGACCATGGTTTTAAAATTTATCTGAGTAGGAAAGTTGTTATTGGAGAAGGATATGAGGATATTGAAAATTGGACAATTGTATCAGTCTAGGATGGTTTGGTAATAAGAATGGATTTTTTAAAAGTCGTACCATGCTAATAATTTTATCTAATATTATATTAAATAACTAAAACGGGGGACTAGTAGTTAATTATGCAAAGAAATGGATAGGGTGGGCTGAGTACTAATATCTGTTGAGAGTCTTCTCAGTGTCTGTTCTACTGGGATGTACTTAAGTAAATGTCACCTTCACATGGTTTGCCAGCTGAACAGAGTCCCACCACACGACTGTGGACTTCTGGCACCATATAGCTGGACTGTAACTCAGAACACCTGTCTTAGAGTCTACTGGAAAGATCAGTAAGGTCATTCACTGGGCTCTTTCCTGATAGAAGAATGAAGGCACTATGTGCCAAGAATGATCTGGTGCATATGGTGATTCCCATTTTACAAATGAAAAACATTAGATCAGGAAAGCGGGCTACCATGGATTCATTGCGCAAATTTTCCAGATGGCTCAAAATAAATAGTACACAATTCTAATCACAAAAAGAGAGAAGGAATTGCAACACACTTTCCATTTTCTCATTTGGTGACCAAAGAACTAATTTCATAATAGTTTGCCAGTTGTCACTGTTCCAGTTTTGACATAACATCAAGTATAGTAATAATGACCAGGTAGGCTTGTGCCTATACAGTCAGCAATGTGGGATTGGAAAGTTAGAGATATGTGCCAATCCACTATTCCTTGCCTTTGCCCAATCACATGTCTTGAAATTGAAGCAGCTTTAACATGAAAAACAAAATTGTGAATACCTTGGGAACTAACGTGCCAGCTCTATTCTTGAGCTTTCTTTTCAGACCAACCGCTTTGTTGGTGAATGTTTTAATGAGACATTAACAGACATATTTTCTGAAAATAATGTTATCTATAATCAACTGCTTCCATTGAAAAATATCATAAACTTTTACACTTTTGCCCTGCTGGAACAGATGGCAAGCCAACTGTCAACAACATTAAAAAAAAAAAAAAAGGCGCAGAAAAGGAGGCTGGAAGAAGAATAAAGGATTCTTGTTCTTTGTTAGATATCTTAATTATATTTCCAAAGTAATTCTTTTAATGTTAGAAAAGACAGTACCGTGAAATATTTGAATGAGAAATATCTCAAAATGAGAAATAGGCACTATTTAGCAGAATTGAAGATGAACTTGCTAACCATTTGAAAATTCTAATTTAACTAATTAGTGATTTTTGAAGCTGTATACTTTCCCTTAGTCAATTTTAACTTTAAAACTTTTTCCCCTGAGAGGTATACACTGAGCCTCAAAATCTTAAAATTAAGATTTCTCATGACTTTCCCTGACAGTTAAGATCTGACCCACTACTGCATCGCCACAAGGTCTGTGGATACCCTATATCAGAATTTTTATTTTCAAATCATGCCCAATGCTTTCGAGGCACCCTAATGTTTGACAGCCACTGTGCCCCAATCTTCTAGATCAATAGTTTTCAATTTCAATTTCTCAAAGACCTAAAGTTTAATGGGAGATTCTCAGAACCATATGAGGAGACAGGAGGGTGAGCAAGAAGGAGGAAGAGATAAAGATTATGTAATTTCAATGAGAGCAATTAATTTATTTTCTTTATTTTTAATTTTTTTAATGTCTATTTTTGAGAGACAGAACACAAGTGGGGGAGGATAGAGAGAGAGGGAGACACAGAATCTGAAGCAGGCTCCAGGCTCTGAGCTGTCAGCACAGAGCCTGATGCAGGGCTTGAACTCAAGAACCACAAGATCATGACCTGAGCTGAAGTTGGACATTTAACCAATTGAGCCACCCAGATGCCCTGAGGGCAATTCACTTCTACCCACTTTATAAATTTATACATACATATATATATATATATATATATATAACATAAATGGCTGTTTCCTGCTTAACTTTTTGTTGTCATTATCCATTCTCCTTTTGGTTTCTCATGAAACATACGTAATAGACAATGGCTTTCATTTGATGATGGAAAAAGAGCATTTGGTTTTTGGTTCATTTGGGAAAAGAGAGAAAGGGACAATATTCTCCTAGGACTAGTATGATATTAGAGGAGATTCCCTGAGGCAGAGAGAGTTCAAATCTAAGGAGTAAATTGTTTAAGATTGCTTTCTGCAATCATGACCTAAAATTTGACCCCCAGGAAAAGCTCAGTGTGAACAAGCCCTGGAATATTTAATGTTTACACTATGTTCTGTTTAAAAAGGACCAGGGCAAAGGCATGCGTTATGAATTGGGGTGTGGGGGCTGAAGAATTCATTTTTTATAAGACCTATAAAATGAAATGTATGATTTCTTAATGGAGTGTTCCCATTTAACTATATATATATATATATGTACATATATATATACATGTATATGTGTATATATGTACATATATATATATGTATATATATATGTACATATATATATATATTGAAAAGGCCAAAGAGGCTTGAAATAGTGTGACAAACTTTCACAACTGGCTTGTAGGAGGGAATGGATAAGGGTGCATAGAGAAAAGGAAGAAAAATCCAGGTGGCTGCTGAAACATGTTCTCTCCTTGTCATGCTAGAGAATTCCCTCATGCTGTGGATTGCTGCTAGAAAGGATAGAATGGTTCTAGTGGTAATCAGTAGTGCTTTTTTTGCCTTTCCCAGAAAAGCAGGAGACAATGACCTACCCCCTAGTAATTGCCAAATTCCTTACAACCGTGAAAGTGATTATTTATCTTGCTCTCACTAGTTTGTAAACTTTGTCTGGGATCTTATTTTTGGTGACTCTTGTCAAAGAAAAATTGTACTGGACAGTCAGAAAGGCAAGGGAGACTGTGTTCATGACTACTGTGATAAGGGAGAGAGTTTGGACTCAACTACTCTTCAAACAAAAAGGGGAACAGTTTCTAACAGCTGGCTAAGAGAGTGGAAAACTACTGGAAGATTTTATGGCAGAAGTTGGTCAATATGATTAAGCCATCTGTGTTTGCTAATTGCTGTTGATCTAAGTTAGGCTCCTCCTCCCCTAGGAGACTGGGAGATATGAGTGCTACTTTTATGAAGTCAATATGATAAGAAAAAGAAAGTCAGGAGCTTATAGTGAAAAAGAAAGGTGTCTGAAGTTTAGTCAAATTGAGGGGGACATTAAGGCCTTCTTGGTTATCCTCAAAACCATAATAGCCAGCAAAAGTGCTCCTTTGTGACCTATAAAATCTCAACTTGCTTTTCAGAGGCTGATAATATCTGTTTCTATGTATGTCTTTCCAACTAAACCAGCACTTTTACCCCCAGCGATTACCCATTAATGTAAGTGGTGAATTTATATTTCTCAAAAGTGTACCGATCAATTATGAGCATCTTGACTACATTAAGTAGTGGGAAGGCAGGGGAAGGAAGTGACTTCTTAAAGATCCAGAACATTAGCAAATGAGGTGATGACAAAAGCCACGAACACCATCATGATTCAGTGATTCTCAATCAGACTGTGTTGAACCACATAGGGAAGCTCAGCCAGGGTAAGAATTGGATGTGGAGTGGAGGAGTGGGCATTTGAGTAGGTGAAGGATGTAGCCTTTTAAACACAGTGTGGGCAGAGAGTCCTATCTTATAAGAAATTGTATCGTACAACTTTTTTTTAACATATTGAATAATTAAGATATTTAAGAACAGAATTAAATACATTATTAAATCTGGTTATTGTCGAACTTTAATTTTCCATATACTGAATCTGTTCAAAATGGATTTTTGTAATAGAATTGAGGTAATGAAATTTGGTGATTAAATTCATATTAACAACAACAAAAATAGATTTTACTTCCCAAAACATATTTTTTCCTTGACATCTCTTTTGTTTTCTTTCTTTTTAAAAATACCATCTTCACTGGAGTCGTTGAATATGCTATTGAATTATAGATATAGCTGGCTTCTGTACAAACAGATGGAATTGATTTGTCTGCTGGTTTCAGCACAATAGAAACTAAAATCCCATTTCCTCACCATGTGCTGGCAAGGCGCAGCTCAGATATTCTAGGAAGCCATTGGTTCATAACAGTGGCTCTCAGTGCTAAATTAGGAGAAGGTGTGAAAATCTTATACAGAACGCAATGATTAAACTCTCATATCTGGAAGACCAGAAAATGTCTAAAAATGCAGGGTCATATGAACTCAAAACTTTTTCTTCCAGCGGCGCCTGGGTGGCGCAGTCGGTTAAGCGTCCGGCTTCAGCCAGGTCACGATCTCGCGGTCCGTGAGTTCGAGCCCCGCGTCGGGCTCTGGGCTGATGGCTCGGAGCCTGGAGCCTGTTTCCGATTCTGTGTCTCCCTCTCTCTCTGCCCCTCCCCCGTTCATGCTCTGTCTCTCTCTGTCCCAAAAATAAATAAAAAATGTTGAAAAAAAAAATGCAGTGTGTTACAAGAGAACACAGAAAGACAACTAAATTAACTATTTATATAGTTATTTATTATTTATATATATTAAATATGTACCTATATATATTACATGATCAAATTGGATTTACCTGTGGGATAAATCTTGGGGTTCAAGGATGGTTTAATATATTCAAACCAATTAGTGCATGCAGTACATCACATTCATAAAGGATAAAAATTACATGGTCATCTCAATAGATGCAGAGAAAGCATTAGATAATATTAAATATATTTTCAAAATAAAAACGCTCAGCAAACTAGATAAGGAAGGAATGTACCTCAACACAATAAAGGCCATATGTGACAAGTCTACAGGTAACATCATAGTCAATAGTGAAACATTGAAAGATTTTCCTCTAAGGAAAAAGGACAGGAATGAGACAGGGATATCGTTATTCAACAGGTATAAACTTCAGTTGTACAAGATGCATAAATTCTTGTACGTTTCATAGTGTAGTGTCTCTAGTTAACAATAATGCATCGTATACTTAACATTTAAGTAGACAGATCTCATGTTGTCTTACCATAATTTTTTTTAATTTAAAAAAAGAGAAACTGAGTTAAATTTCCAGAATTGGAAAATAAGTTAAATGTGTGGATGGGAAAAAGAAAGAAAAAGAAGGAAATGAGGTGAATAAAGGAAACAATCTCTTCTAGTTTTGTACAAGTACATTTGAGTACCTTTCAAAACACTATTAAACTCCTTAGGGGGCGCCTGGGTGGCTCAGTCGGTTAAACATTCGACTTCGGCTCAGGTCATTATCTCCTGGTTTGTGAGTTCAAGCCCTGCATCAGCACAGCTCAGAGCCTGGAGCCTGCTTTAGATTCTGTGTGTCTCTCCATCTCTCGGCCCCTCCCCTGCTCATGCTCTGTGTCTCTGTCTCTCAATAATAAATAAACCTTAACAAAAAAATTCAAAAAAACCCTCCTTAGAATGGAAAATGGCATGTTTTTTCATCAACAGGAGATATTAGCAAAAGGCAATCATATTAGCAAAACACAATCATAGTGAATGAATGTTCCTAGCTACACTCAGGTCTTCTAAACCGTGTTTCTTTACTGCATAATGCTAAATTCACATGACTAATGACATTAACAGATTTTATTTTGGTCTCCTCTGCCCTGAAAACTCCTCTTCCTACCATTACTCTTGTCTCCGTAGAGAGGGAGTGCATGACTCTGAGATGGACGAGGGAATGAAGGTTGGTAGGACTCCTCATTTGCTTGGTTTCACATTGTATGTGGGCTTTATGGGTGCCAGCTCTCACAAATTTGCTCCAGACCTTTCTCAATGAACTAAAGTTGCTGTTTCTTTTTTGTTTATTTAGTTTGGAAGGAGAGAAAGCACAAGCAGGGGTGGGACAGAGAGACACAGGGAGGGAGACACAGAATCTGAAGCAGACTCCAGGCTCTGAGCTGTCAGCACAAAGCCCTGACGTGAGGCTCAAGCCCACGAACTGTGAGATCATGACATGAACCAAAGTCAGATGCTTAATCTACTGAGCCACACGGGCACCCCTGAAGTTGCTATGATAGTACATGATAGCCTGCATTAAAAGAAGTAACTTCCAAAACTCCATTTCTGGTCATATCTATTTTCAGTCCAATGTAGTGACAATGGTGGCATTTCTTTTCTTTTTCCTTAAATAAAGAGGCACTTTTTTTTTTTTTTTCCAATTTTGGGCATAGGAAGAAAAACACTACCACACAACAGAGAAGTACATACACGAATACAGATACCTTAGATATTCTTGGAGGTTTTACTAAACCAAAGTCTACAATTATAATGTTGCATTATAAAATTCTAACCATATTAGAAAGGCTGTGGAATCTTAAGAAACTTTACAAAAAATAGATTAGCATGCTAATTTTTAAAATTCCCACAGGGACAACATAAAATTAAAATAGGATAGACTTTCTTTATTTAGGACTCTGATATCAGAAATAATACTCCAGGGGCATGTGGGTGGTACAGTCAGTTAAGCTTCCCACTCTTGATTTAGGCTTACGTCATGATCTCATGGTTCGTGAGTTCAAGCCCTGTTTTGGGCTCTGCACTGAGTGTGAGCCTGCTTGGGATTCTGTCTCCCTCTCTCTCTCTGCCCTTCCCCCACTTGCTGTCTATTTCTCTCTCTCCAGATGAATAGCAATAAACTTTAAAAAAATTATAAAGGGCACCTGGGTGGCTCAGTCGGTTAAGCACCTGATTCTTGATTTCATCTCGGTCATGATCTCATGGCTCGTGAGATCAAGCCCCAAGTTGGGCTCTGCGCTGATGGTGCAGAGACTGCTTAGGATTCTCTCTCTTCCTCTCTCTCTGCCCCTCCCTGTCGTTCTCTCTCTCTCTCTCTCTCTCTCTCTCAAAATTAATACAAAAATTTAAGGAAATTATTAAAAAAAGAAATAATATCCCTGGTTGTTTAAAAGTCATATTTTGCAGAAGCATAGAACTCTTACAATAGCTAGAGATACTAATAATAGTACCTTGATATGCCTGTCAGTTCATGAAAAGCTTCTTATGAATAAAGTCATTTACTAATAGCAAAGACAATAGGAGTGTTTACTATTTTTAATCTCTAATATATAGATGAGAAAATTGAAACTTTCCCAGAATAATGATCTTAACTAATAAGTGATAATTCCAAGCCCATAGAAGTAACAGATCTCAACAGCAACAGAACACAGTAAATGTTCAGGATTATAATTTTTAAAGGTATTCCTTTAATAAATTGACCTCTAAGTATTTTAAGCTGGGCCCCAGCCTTCTCCAAATTCAACCAGCCAGTCTTCTTATGTGAAAGGCCCAGAACTGAGCATTATCCCTCAGAGTGAGGAGATTGACCAGATGCCAGAGACTTCTTTCTTTTGTTTTGTTTTGTTTTGTTTTGTTTTGTTTTCCTTTCTTCAGTCAGATAAAGTGATTATTGGGGTGTGACGATAAGAAACATGATTGCTGGATTCTCCCCAATCTACCTGCATTCCCACTACCAACCCTGCCACCCCATCATCAGATTTGGTAGACTCTGGCAAAGTCATCTGTTACCCATGCAATAGGCTAAAGATCACCACATCATGTAAGAGAAACTTAAATTATGTATCCTCTTAAATTATGTAAAGTGTCCATGACTTTCTACAACAACCCCAATGATAAAGATCTGACTGTAGCCAGCTATGTGTAATAATTAGCACACTTGGATTGACTTTTGTTCCTCACAGATCTCTCTTTACCTGGGATGCTGCACTGCCACCCTCCTCTGAGATGCTCTAAATCTCCTTTGAAGATGCCGGGACATCTGTTTGAGATGGAGCCTGAATAATAAGATGCAAACATCCCTAATATAACTTTAGTGCCCCTTTGTGCCACTGTCCATCAGTTGGTTGGAGTTCTACTTCTGTCAAGGGCTATAAAAAGAAAAGAGCAGACAGTTAAATTCTCCTCTCCTTGCTCATCCACTAATGCTTAAAGAGATAATAAAATGGTCATTTATTCTCAACTGCAGTTCAATTGAAATGTTATGATGTTTTTGGTGACTTCTGAAGGGTAATGGAAAATGAGTGCCACCTGTTTATGATGTGCCATTGGGGACATGGCACTTCTTAGATGAATTCTACTTAAAAAGTCACATCCTTTATTTGGTGATGAGTCGTTCGCTGGGAGAGCAGCTGATCCTTAATCACATAAACCCAACAAGCCATGGCTCACACAATTCATTTGTTTCATCTGTCTTCACAGTTAACACCCAGCAGCCCAGTCTGTTTGGCCCAGGATTAGAGCAAATTATAAAGAGGATCCACATGAAGAGACTGGTTGCATTGCTGGTAGGCCAATTGTGTTAAGGAGGGAAGACTTTTTTTGACTCTTTTTCTCTTTTTGCAGTGACTTTTGGTTGGGCTATTTGTAAATTTCCTCTATTCCTTTAACTTATTTTCACTTCCATCTCTTTGTTGGGGAAGAGGTATTCCTAACAGCATGA
The DNA here is from genome assembly GCF_023721935.1 of Panthera uncia. Lineage (NCBI taxonomy): Eukaryota > Metazoa > Chordata > Mammalia > Carnivora > Felidae > Panthera > Panthera uncia. Next base: position 25,903,318 of record NC_064818.1, on the reverse strand, counting down.
ATTAATATTTATCATGTGCCAAACACTGTGCTAGTTGTTAAGAATATGTTAATTACTTTATTCTTCACAACATTTACATGAATCATGTTATTGGTCCCATTATATTATATGGTAACTATTGGAGTTCGTGGATCCTCATTTGTTTCTAAACTTTAAACTTTTTTTTTAAATGTTTGTTTATTTTTGAGAGAGAAAGAGAGAGAGACAGTGAGAGACAGAGAGAGCAGGGGAGGGGCAGAGAGAAAGACACAGAATCCAAAGAAGCAGGTTCTAGGCTCTGAGCCATCAGCACAGAGCCCAACGTGGGGCTCGAACTCATGGCCATGAGGCCATGAGATCGTGACCTGAGCTGAAGTCAGAAGCTTAACTGACTGAGCCACCCAGGTGTCTCCTGTTTCTAGATTTTAAATGAAGAAATACACAGAGTTACTCAACTTTTCTCAGAATATCACATTCTGATAATAGATGTAAGTTGCACAGCTACCGACTGCGGACAATTTTCTTCTTTGTCACACGTCGGGATGGAGTGGTTCTAACTCAGCCCAAATAAGAAAAATAAAGTTTATCGAGAGTAATAAACATAACTGAAAGTTGATTAAGCAGAGCCTGCAGAGATGACAGCCTACACTTTTTTTCCTTTTAACCACAATTACTCCCTTTGTGTATCGAGCACACAGTTCTCTGTTTAAGGAAAAGCATCACACAGGAGAGTTCAGATAGCTTTACAAAACTCTGACTACAGGGAGGTTACTCAGTGTGGATGCTTAAAAAGTGATGGCAGCTGTGTATGGGATGCTTTCTGCAGACAGCAGTGAGAATGTTAGATACTAGAATTCTTTCACCGAGAACACTTCCAGGACTCTCAATGATGAGATATGAGTCTAGGGCAATAGCTGGGCTCTCACGCATGTCCCTGGTGGTGGGCATTAATAGCATTCACTCAGGCAGTCTGGGTGATTCACTGGTGCTACTTCTCCACTGGTGCTCTCCACTTCTCTACTCCATCACATCCTTCAGATGCTCTCCATTTCCCTGAATCAGGACAGCTATAATTCTTTCCTGGGGGTTTTTCCTCATCTCTCTTCATCCACTCAATTTACTGTTGACCAATAAACATTTTTCCTTTGAGACTGCCTTTTGATACATAAAACAACAGCAGCAACACAAGAACAATGATACCAAAATTTGCCCAAGTAAGACTCGGCTTTCACAATTTTAGTCTCCGAAACGGGCCCTCAAAGCTTACTTTGAAAATATAATGCTAAATATTGATTCTTTCTCTTTGTCTTTCTCCTATAGCAACAATGATCTCTGAGCCTTTGATGCTCGGGGAGGATGTAATAGAAACAGGTGATAGACCAGATAAGTTTTAAAAATGCCTTATTAATATATTTTAAAGTAATGTTTTCATGTACAATTCATAAAGACTCAAATAAAATTTACCTCTTTCAAAAAAATGTTATCCCTCTCTCAACTTTAGCCTGCATCTACCATCAATTTAAACCACAGAGCTCTATATAATGATACCATGTTCTTCAAAATCTTCTCATCATTGGCTCAGTGTTTCAGTTTAGATATTTTTTTCTTCAATACTAAGTCCTTGATTCTAACTTGAGTGTAAATATCTTGAAGATGAGGACCAGAGATTACATAGAATTTTCCATGGAACACAGACTCTACTTACTGATATTTTAAAAATATTCATCAATTTCTTGCTAGAATTGGAAGTCAATGGGATTTTAGATGTCTGCGGTACCAAATAAATTAAAAAAATATATATATTCATGAGGTAAAAACCATGTGCCAAACTGGGGCACTAGAATGCAAAGGTAACCAGACCTGGAGATTCCACCTGGAACTTTTACTCTAACAATAAGGTGTTTCTGAAATGTCATAAGTATCCCCTTTATAAGTTTGGAAGTTATGTTACAATGATGCACTGATGTATAAACTGAACTAGTGGAAAAATACTAAAAGAATTTGACAAATGCTACCATATACCTCAAAGTATAGAGGACTTACTGTTCTGGTAAAGTGCTAATTGGAAAGAACTCCTACAATTGGCCAAAGCAATGCCATGATGAATTAGGACTGTAAACAAGATTCCTTAATCCCTAATTCCATACAAAAACTGTAATATCCAGGCATTTGTGGGCTTCAACTTACTAATGTGATGTAGATTCAATTTTCTCTACAAACATTGCCAAGACCTGAATTTAAGCCTCAATATTTTAGCCAGCAATCTACATTTAGACACCAGAGAACAATCCACAGCAATTCAGATTCAGGAAAGAGTAAATAGTTTAAATAATGAATGAATTTTTGCCAACATAAACCAGTGGTGATTATCTCCCTTGGCTTGCTAAATATTTAACCTACCCAATTATGTTTCACTTGGTGCTGTAGCCACAAAATAAACTTAGCAGAAAGCCAAATGATTATGTGTGGGTTGTGGCTGTAAAGTAATGGTACTTGTTTATTGTAAGTATTCTGGGAATTTTAACTTCAGTTTGTGCCTCTTTTTAAAACAAGAACTAGAACTTATTTGACATGACAGAATAAATTAAGAGGATTTTGATAATGCAGTCTTTTTATCCCAGCTCTGAAAGGATGGAATTTCAATCTTTCGAAAGAGTGACTTTTCTGCCTGTAATGAACCCAGATAGGTCAGCTGCCTTATGTGCGTTTTCATATATTCAATAAACAAGGCTATACTGCTTAGTTCTACCTTAGTGTCACAGATACCAGAATGATTAAAGGTCATATAAAATGCCATCATAAATTAGAAATCCTTAAAAATAGAAAATAGCAGAGTAAGGGAGAATAGAATTGTATCTCCTTTTGGTGTTGACACATGCTAAATAATATCAAGATGGAGATATGCAAGTTAATGTATAATGAAGCTTCTGGCTTCAGCTCCAGTATGCATACAACTTGGAAGTCACCACTCTCTTCCTTAAAACCTGATTTCAAAATTCATCTTAAACATAGCAAAAGAAACTACTAATAAAATGAAAAGTCAACCTACTGAATGAAAGAAGATATTTGTAAATGATATATCTGATAAGGGGGTTAATATCCAAAATATATAAAGAATGTATGCGCCTCAACACCAAAACCCCAAATAATCCAATTAAAAAAAGAACAGAAGTCATGAACATTTTTTTTCCTAAAGAAGACATACAGACGGCAAACAGATACATGAAAAGTGCTCAACATCACTAAGCATCAGTGATGATTCATTTGCATCCGAAATGCAAATCAAAACTGCAATGAGATATGACCTCAAACCTGTCAGAATGGCTAGAATAAAAATGACGAGAAAATACAAGTATTGACGAGGATGTGGAGACAAAGGAAATTTTGTGCACTGTTGGTGGGGATTAAATTGGTGGAGCTACTATGGAAAATAGTATGGAGTTTCAGAGGAAGCTAAAAATAGGAAAAAAACTTATGATCTAATAATTCCATTATTTGGTAATCAGCCAAAGAAAACAGAAACACTAATTTGAAAAGATATGTACACTCTATGTTTATTGCAGCATTTACAACAGACAAGACATGGAAGCGACCCAAGTATTCATCAATAGATGAATGAATAGAGAATGTGATATATATACAATAGAATGTTACTCAGCCATAAACAGGAATAAGACCTTGGCACTTGTGACTGCATGGATGAACCTCGAGGATATTATGCTAAATGAAATAGGTCAGAGAAAGACAAATACCATATGATTTCACTTATATATGGAATCTAATAAACAAAACAAGTAAGCAAATGACCAAAAAGCGGAAACAGACCCATAAATACAGAGAACAAAGTGATGGTCACCAGAGGGGTGGGAGAGGTCGGCAAAATGGGTGAAGGGGAATGGGAGGTAGAGGCTACCAGTTATGGATTGCATAAATCAGGAAGATGAATTACAGCATAAGGAATACAGTCAGTGGTATCATAACAGTGTTGTATGGTGACATATGGTAGCTATACTTGTAGTGAGCATAGCATAATGTATAGACTCTGATCACTATCTTATATACCAGGAACTAACGTAATACTGTGTGCTAAGTATACCTCCATTACACAACAATACCAACAAACATAAAATTTATCTTAAAGACACTGTAATCCAGACAGCATCATATTTTCAAAAGAATAGACATGTTGATCAGTGGAACAGAGTAGAGAGCTCAAAAGAGACTTACAACTATAGTCAATTAATTTTTAATAATGGCATGGGGCTGTTCAATAGAAAAAGGTTGATCTTTTCAACAATTATCTTCCATATGCGAAACAGTGAACCTAAATAGAGACGGCACACATGCAAAACTATAAAACTTCCTTAAGAAAACATGAGGAAATATACATGCACTTGGGTTTGAAGATGAGTTACTAGTATAACACCAAAAGCATGATCCTCGAAAGAAAAAAAAAAAAAGACAAGTTGAACTTTATTATTTTTTATTCATTAATATAGTTAATGTCTACTGATGAAAGGGAAAGCTATTTTTTAGTAGAGTTGGCACACAATGTCACATTTTATTTATTTTTATTTTTTATTTTTGAGAAAGAGAGAGAGAGTGTGTGCAAGCAGGGGAGATGGGCAGAGGGAGAGGGAGAGATAATCTTAAGCAGGCTCCATGTTTTCAGCATGGTGCACAGGGCATTATCCCACAACCCTGGGATCATGACCAGAGCCAAAATCAAGACCTGGATGCTCAACCAACTGGACCACCCAGGCACCCCACAATTATACATGTTAAATTTAAATATTAACTTAAAATTTTGTTTTCATTTAAAGAAAAAGTATTTACTTCAAAAGAAATCATTAAGAGCATGAAAATACTAGACACAAACTGAAAGTATTTGTAAAACACATATGTGGTAAAGGATTTTTATTTATAATACACAAAAACTCATAATAGTCAATTATAAGAAATAACCCAAGTACTAAATGAGTGAAAGATATGAGTAAAAACCTTAGTAAAGAGGATGTACAGAGGAACAAATGATCACACGAATAGATGCTCGCCATCATTTGTTACTATGGATATGCAAATTAAAACAGCCATGTATACAAGTACAAACCTATTAAACTGTTTCAATCCAATGCTTTAAACTCTAAAAACTATAAAAAAACCTGATGAAATAAATTTAAGATAACACAAACAAATGGAAAGACACTCTATGCTCATGGATTGGAAGAATAAATATTATTAAAACATCTATACTACACAAAGCAATCTACAGATTTAATGTAACCCCTGTCAAAACACCAACAGAATTTTTCACAGAACTAGAACAAAGAATCCTAAAATTTGTATGGAACTGCAAAAAACTCTGCATAGCTAAAGCAACCTTGAAAAAGCAAAGCAAAGCTGGAGGTATCACAATTCTATACTTAAAGTTATATTACAAAGCTGTAGTAATCAAAACAGTATGATACCGACACAAAAATAGACGCATAGATAGTGGAATAGAATAGAAATCCCAGAAATAAACCCACAATGATAGAGTCAAGTAATCTTTACAAAGCAGGAAAGAATGTCTAATGGGGAGGAGCATCTGTTGACTCAGTTGGTTATGTGTCCAACTCTTGACTTCTGCTCAGGTCATGATCTCACCATTCATGAGTTTAAGCCCCTCATTGGGCTCTGGGCTGACAGTGCACAGACTGCTTGGGATTCTCTCTCTCCTTCTTTCTCTGCCCCTCCCTTGCTCACATTCTCTCTCTCTCTCAAAATAAATATATAAACTTAGAAAAAAATAATATCCATTGGGGAGACAGTCTTTTCAACAAATGGCGTTGGGAAAACTGGTCAGCTATATCCAAAATAATGAAACTGAATCATTTTCTTACACTATACACAAAAATAAACTCAAAATGGATTAAAGACTTAAAGACGTAACCTAAAGCCATAAAATTCCTAGAAGAGAATACATAAAGTAATGTCTTTAACATTGGCCATAGCAACATTTTTCTAGATATGTCTCCTGAGACAAGGGAAATCAAAGCAAAAATGAACTATTGGGACTACATGAAAATAAAATATTTTGTACAATAAAGGAAATAATCAATAAAACTAAAAAGCTAAATACTGATTGGGAGAAGATATTTGCAAATGACATATCTGATAAAGGGCTAATATACAAAATATATAAAGAACTTATATAACTTAATACCCCCAAAACAAATTATTGAATTGAAAAATGTACAGAAGACATGAACAGAAATTTCTCCAAGGAAAACATGAATGGTCAACAGACATGTGAAAGATGTTCAACATCACTCAACATCAGGAAAAGGCAAGTCAAACTACAAAACTACCTCACACCTGTGAGAAAGGCTAAAACCAAAAACACACGAAAAAATAAGTGTCAGTGAAGATGTAGAGAAAAAGGAACCCTCCTGTACTGTTGATGGGAATGCAAACTGGTGCAGCCACTCTGAAAGACATAATGGAGGTTCTGAAAGAGTTAAAAATAGAACTACCTTTTCATCCAGTAATCCCACAACTAGTATTTACCCGAAGAATACTAAAACACTAATTTCAAGGGATACATGCACCCCTATGTTTATTATAGCATTATTTACAATAGCCAAATTATGGAAGCAGCCCAAGTATCCATCAATAGATAATTGGATAAAGAAGAACGGTGTGTAGACACAATGGAATATTAGTAGCCATAAAAAGAGAATGAAATCTTGCCATTTGCAGCAACATGGATGGAGCTAGAGAGTATAATACAAAGTGAAATGAATTCGTCAGAGAAAGACAAATACTATATGATTTCACTCATATGTGAAATTTAAGAAACAAAACAAATGACCAAAGTGGGGAAAAAGAGAGAAAGACAAACCAAGAAACAGACTCTTAACTATACAGAACAAACTGATGGCTATAATAGCAGAGGGAAATGGGGAGATGAGTGAAATAGGTGACGGGGAATAACAAATGCACTTGTAGTGATGAGCACTGGGGAAAAGATATTTGCAAATGACATATCGGACAAAGGGCTAGTATCCAAAATCTATAAAGAACTCACCAAACTCCACACCCAAAAAACAAATAATCCAGTGAAGAAATGGGCAGAAGACATGAATAGACACTTTTCTAAAGAAGACATCCAGATGGCCAACAGGCACATGAAAAGATGCTCAATGTCACTCCTCATCAGGGAAATACAAATCAAAACCACACTGAGACACCACACCTCACACCAGTCAGAGCGGCTAAAATGAACAAATCAGGAGACTATAGATGCTGATGAGGATGTGGAGAAAAGGGAACCCTCTTGCACTGTTGGTGGGAATGCAAACTGGTGCAGCCACTCTGGAAAACAGTGTGGAGGTTCCTCAAAAAACTAAAAATAGATCTACCTTATGACCCAGCAATAGCACTGCTAGGAATTTACCCATGGGATACAGTAAATTCCAGAGGGGCACTTGTACCCCAATGTTTATAGCAGCACTTTCAACAATAGCCAAATTATGGAAAGAGCCTAAATGTCCATCAACTGATGAATGGATAAAGAAATTGTGGTTTATATGCATAATGGAATACTATGTGGCAATGAGAAAGAATGAAATATGGCTTTTTGTAGCAACGTGAATAGAATTGGAGAGTGTTATGCTAAGTGAAATAAGTCATACAGAGAAAGACAGATACCATATGTTTTCACTCTTATGTGGATCCTGAGAAACTTAACAGAAGACCATGGGGGAGGGGAAGGGAAGGGGAAAAAAAAGTTAGAGAGGGAGAGAGCCAAACCATAAGAGACTCTTAAACACTGAGAACAAACTGAGGGTTGATGGGGGGGGGGGGGAGGGAGGGGAGGGGGGGGTGATGGGCATTGAGGAGGGCACCTGTTTGGATGAGTACCGGGTGTTGTATGGAAACCAATTTGACAATAAATTTCAAATTAAAAAATAGATAAATATTTAAAAAATTAATATATAAAAATAAAGTTTAAACTAATGTAAAAAAAGAAGAATTGTTGAATCACTTTATTGTACACCTGAAACTAATATAACATTGTATGTTAACTATACTGGCAGTTAAAAAAATGAAAGGCTTTTGTAAAGAAAACAAAGATTAAAGAGTATTTTAAACCTTAAAAAATATTACTTTTGAATACTAATTTTTGGTCAAACTACATGTAAATGTTGAAGATTGGACTGAATCTGAGCTGGGTTGAAGTCGTGAGCTCCTCCACTTACCGGTTCTTTAACTTGAAGCAAGGCGGCCTCCATGTCATTTCACAAGATTGCTGTAAGGGTCAAGCAAAATGACATAGGTGCAAATGCTATGTAAAACTATGCAGTAATGTAAAAATATGAAGTGTTACTACTCATTAAAGTTGAATATGGAAAGAAAGAAATCAATACTTTGACGATGCCCCATTGTTGGTAAGGATGCAGAGCAAACAGAATTCTCATTCATTACTGAGTTCAGGTACTTGGGAATTTTCTGTAATATTCTTACAACTTCTCTGTACATTCAAAACTAGCCTAAAATAAAAATTGATTGGGGCTCTTTGGTGGTTTATTCGGTTAAGCATCTGACTTCGGCTCAGTTCATAATCTCAAGGTTCGTGATTCCTTTTTTTATTTTTTTATTTTTATTTAAAAAAAATTTTTTTTAACGTTTATTTATTTTTGAGACAGAGAGAGACAGAGCATGAACGGGGGAGGGGCAGAGAGAGAGGAAGACACAGAATCGGAAGCAGGCTCCAGGCTCTGAGCCATCAGCCCAGAGCCTGACGCGGGGCTCGAACTAGCGGACCACGAGATCGTGACCTGAGCTGAAGTCGGACGCTTAACGACTGAGCCACCCAGGCGCCCCAGGGTTTGTGATTTCGAGCCCTGTGTCGGACTCTATGCTGACAGCTCACACCTGGAGCCTGCTTCAGATTCCGTGTCTCCCTTTCTCTTTGCCCCTCCCCTGCTCACGCTCTGTCTCTCTTTCTCAAAAATAAATAAACATTAAAAATTTTTCAAATAAAAATTGATTAATGACTTTAAAGAAAATGTTAATGTGATGGGACCCAATTAAAAAGTCATGTTGGCCACAACCAAAGCCTTCATATCCATGCTAACTCTTGAGTAGGTTAAGAACCCATCATTATAAAACACACTCTAAGGCAGAGACCTGGCTTGTTGTGATGGGGAAATTCTGAACTCTGAAGCACTCTCCTTCCTCCGTGCTTGGTTCTTGCTTTTAGAGCCTCAACTTTTCACATGGATGACTATAAAGCTTTCCTCTATCACCCGTGTTTATAGATCATGAAGAATAGAAATGTGGTAGGGTCCCCTCCCTAAGGAAAGAAAAAAAAAAAAAAACCCTCAAGGCAACCTGGCTATATGCTTACGTGACAATATCCCTCAGGACCTTGTAACATGAGACCACTAATCAGACTGTTTGTGTGTTACCGTATATGGGAGACAAAGAAGTAAAAAATATATAAAAAACTACACCACGTGGCATTCGGGGCTCAGTTCTTTGGGTAGAACCCTACTGAGCAGTGCCAGTAGGAATAAAGTTGCTTCCTGGAAAGAAAAGCCTCTGTGTCACGACTCTGTGCTAGAATCCTACCACAGAAAGACATGATTCCATGCCCCACTATGTGTCCTCTTCCAGGCCACTCCTGTATTTCATGAGGCCAGAGGGCTCCCCTTCAGCCAAGAGGCCATAAGGCATTAAATGCCACATACCTCTATGACCTGTTTTTCCCTTTGTTCCCCCTCTTATATAAGCTTTCAAAGTCACTGCAGTAGAAGCGTAGAAACACCTAATAGTTTCTAATTTTTGTCCATGTTTCCTTAGGAGGAAATGTTCTGTGGTAGAAATGTTGAGGCTGACACCAAATTTTGTAAATCCACGTACTTTAATAAAATGGCACTTGTGTAGAGTGCGAAAGAACTATCACATGGAAAAATTTGTTCAACTGCAAAATTCTACAAAGAGTTTTGTTACAAATAGCCTAAAGGAAGAAATTCTTCTGATCTTGCCTGTCATAAAAACCTGCAAAGCTGCTATTAGTTAGAAACATAACGTTTGCTATGAAAAACTGCAGAGGGGACTTTGTTTTTACTCCTATGTTAATTTCAGCAAATTGTGTTTACCTATATGTGAAAAATTCTCAAGTGAACTTTTAAAGAATTACTCATTCATAGGTAAATATTTTGTGTCCTTTATGAGGATTTTGTAACATTGCACTGAAATGAGCCTCAGAGGTGAACAAAAAGACAACAACTTTTGGAGTGGGGTCATGGCCCTGGCCATGGGTCCAAAAAGCCTGCTACCCTCTGTCATTTACCTGGTGTGTTTCACAGATTTTTTTTAACTAATATTATTTTGGGGGTCTCCAGGACACTTGGAATGGTGATATATTAACATCATGATGCAACTTTATTCAAATTTGCCTCATCTTTTTTATTTTTCAATAACCAAGATTCATAGCAAGTAGGAAACATCAAAAAACTGTCTTTATAATGTTCTTTAAAATACTTACATTTTAATAGTACACAACAGTAATTGTAAATTACTTTTATGTATATAGCTGAATTCACTATTAAAAACTGACCCATTGAAGTTATCCATAGTGTAATTTAAACTTTACAGTAAAAAGAAGTTAAATGAGACCCTTACCCTTATATTCTGTTGGGGAGAAAAAAACAAAAACAAAACACTTTCTCCTGAATTCTATCAAGTGCAATCATTCTTACCTAGCTTCTACAGAGTGATAAAAAGTGATGTCTTTAAGGAACCCTCAAGCAACTGACACAAGTGTGTTAGTTATCAACTTACCAGAGAGCAAACAGTGTTTAAGTGATGTTGATGTATTTTATTTTCCCCTCAGTCTTTAAAAACGGGTGCTCAATACATGATGAAAATCCGATATTTGAATAAACAGAAAATTCTAACTCCCCTGTCCCCACCTCTCCTTCACCAAATAAAGCAGTTAAGAGAATGTTTATCACATTATTGAAAATATCCTTGGACAAAATCTTTAAGAACTGCTGTTAATGAACAATACTTGGATGAAGAATCCATAAAAATTAGACTATTGAGGTTATCTAGTACATTTGTCAGCCTGGTAAATTTGTTCTGGGGCTATAAAATTTCATGACCAAAGAAATAGCTTTAATATCTTATTGGCAAAAGCCTAGTGAATAAATCACAAGTGCATATGTTCAGTTCAATTTTGTTTTTAGTATTAAAACCTCAAGAAATATAATAATTGAATTGCTTTCCTGGACCTCAGTGCTTAAACAGGATATAAATACAGAGAAGATGAAAACACTATCAGAGAAGCTAGGGAAACTTGTTTTGAATATTTCTGTGTCATTTCACACCACATAAAATAAGTACAGAATTGTGTATCTTTTTGTAAATCGTTGACTCTATGCCCCTAAAGTTCTCTCATAGCCAAAGTTTAAAAATACAATAATCATTTCCATATTTATTACTTAACAATTGGGTAATTATCATACCTCACAATTTTGCTTTATTGTAAATTTCACATCTGAAATATATATCTAATTGAAATTCTTTTCCTTAATTTTTTTTTTTACTGTTTGTTTATTTTTGAGAGAGAGAGACACAGAGCACAAGCAAGGGGAGGGGCAGAGAGAAAGGGAGACACAGAATCTGAGCTGTCAGCACAGAGCCCAGATGCAGGGCTTGAACTCATGACCTTGAGATCATGACCTGACCTGAAGTTGGGCACTCAACTGACTGAGCCACCTAGGCTCCCCTCCAATATTTATTACCTAACAATTGAGTAATAATAATACCTCACAATTTTGTTTTATTGTAAATTTTACACCTGAAATATATATCTAATTAGCTGAAACTCTTGGTTTAAATCTGAAAATATTAACTATAGCTTAAAATTATTTATATCCCAGGGGTGCCTAGGTGGCTCAGTCGGTTGAGGGACAGACTCTTGATTTCAGCTCAGGTCATGATCTCATGGTTTGTGAAATCGAACCCCACAATGGGCTCTGCTGTGACAACACAGAGCCTGCTTGAGATTCTCTTTCTCCCCCTCTCTCTGCCCCTCCCCCATTCATGCTTTCTCTCCCCACTCCCTCTCTCAAAATACATAAACATTTAAAGTTTTATATATATCCTAAAGATCTGCTTCTGATCCTTAATTTATTGGAAAGTAATTGTGTGATATTGGCCAAGTTACTTATCTCTTTAGAAACTTATTTTGTATATGAATAATTCCCTCTCACACTCCCCAATTCTACTTTTTGAGACCACTTCCCATAGGCTTCATGTCTATAATCTCATTCACCACATGCTAGTTTAGCACATACCATGTCTTGTCTTCCCTGCCTCCTACTTCAGGGAAAAGATAACCTTGCCTATAAACATCCCTATATAATTTTCTGTCTCATCAGCCCATTTTGCCCCAGGCCACTAAGTTTAAAAGTGAGAGCTATTGAACTCAAGTTCTGTAGGGTATGATTTAGGAGAAATGCTGGATTAACAATGTGGAATGGGCTTTTTTTTTTCAAACTGTGAAATTTCTCAGGCTTTTTAATATTTCACACTACATTTGGAATCAGAAAGAAAGTATAGAAGATGGGTTTCCCCCAAATCATTTGAATGCCCAAGCTATTTCAAGTAGCATATTTTAGAACTAGTGTTCCATAGAACATGTTTGGAAAATGTGGTTTATGTTAGTGGTTATCAATCTCAGCTGCTTATTGCAATCACTCTGGTAACTTTAAAATCACTCATTCCTATTCCCACTCCCACAAGTGCTGATGGAGTTGGGTAGAAGTGTGACTTGAGTATCAGAATGTTTAACATCTCTGCAGATCATTCTCATGTACACAAAAGATTGAGAACTACAGCTCTAAATCTGTCTTTTCATCTTTCCCTTCAGTGTTAGAATGGCTTCCCCCTCCCCTCTGCACCTGCCATCCATTCTGGGCCTCTTCCTTTCCACAATAAACTGCTGTAATTTTCAGCACCACGTTGGGCAACCACATAGACCTTTGATTAAAACCAAGAAGCTGCTTCTGAGTATGTTTCTTCCTTTCTCCAGGTCCTAGGTCATATTAGTACCTTATCCTTTACTTGATCCTTCTGTTTTTGTAAGCATGTGCAATTAGGTTCCATCATATACAAATCTTTAGGTCACTTACTCTGTTGCTCTGTCAAACTTTTAAACGAGGAAGGTGCTTTCTGGGTGTCCACTTCTTTACCCTTATTATCCAGTTTCCATTCCCAACTTTGTTTCTAAATATTTTTCTTGTCCAAATATAATCCTGTAAGCCTTTGGTTCATCCTCGTTCTTTCCATTATTTTTATATTACTTTAATATATTTTGATAATATCCTTTTCCTTTATATCTTTTTCAAAAGTATTACTGACACATTCCCTTTTTTACTTCTCCCAATGATTCCCATCTTTTGACAATTTCACTAATTGTGGGTGTTCATTAAAAAGAAGGCTCTTAGTTTATAGCAGCACTCTCAACAATAAATAGGCAAATTATGGAATGAGCCCAAATGTCCATCAACTGATAAATGGATAAAGAAGTTGTGGTACATATGTATAATGGAATATTACTCGTCGATAAAAATAGAATGAAATATTGCCACTTACAACACGGATGGAACTGGAGGGTATTATGCTAAGTGAAATAAGTTAGAGAAAGACAGATATCATGATTTCACTCATATGTGGAATTTGAGAAACTTAACAGAAGACATAGGGGAAGGGAAGGAAAGGTAAGTTTCAAACATAGAAGGAGGGCAAACCATAAGAGACTCTTTAATACAAGAACAAACTGAGAGTTGATGGAGGTAGGGGGGTTGGGGAGAGGGGAAAATGGGTGATGGGCATTGAGGAGGGCACTTGTTGGGATGAGCACTAGATGTTGTATGTAAGTGATGAATCACAGGAATCTATTGCTGCAGTCAAGACTACACTGTATGTTAGCTGACTTGACAATAATTAAAAAAAAGAAGAAGGCTCTTAGTCCATCGACCTTGGTATCAAAAAATTAGAATGTACTAGGACACTTCTGTGTCATCCTCCAGTTTCCATTGGAATGTGGTTTTCTTCTTCACAAGAGTAGGTTATTGGAATGAACACTTTTAGTGTCTCTTTCCATCTAATAATGTACTCTTCTCTTGAAGAGATTAGAGATATGTTCTTATTAATGAGTATATGACATTTATTCTAAGAGTTGTGGACTGTTGTATTAAGAAGACAGTGTGTGGGGTGCCTGGCTGACTCAGTCGGTTGAGCATCCAACTTCGGCTCAGGTCATGACCTCACGTTTCGTGGGTTCCAGCCCCGCATCGGGCTCTGTGCTGAATGCTTGCTTGGATCCTGGAGCCTCCTCTGGATTCTGTGTTTCCTTCTCTCTCTGCCCCTCCCCCTCTCATGCACTGTCTCACTCCGTCTCTCAAAAATAAAGAAAAATGTAAAAAAAAAAAAAAAAGATGAAGACAGTGCATCTCCATCTCTCCCTCCTTTGTGCACCTTCTTCTGCCAGAAATTATGCCATAATCTTCAATATCATCAACTATTAGATCTCTACAGACTCAGTTCTTTCCAGTAGTAATCAAGTTTTACATGTGGGGAGATAGTAACAGGCCCCCCACTTTGATCATCGATCTAGGCTGCGTTCTTCAATTTAACTCCCAGATGGCTTTGTTCTTTCAGAGTAATGACCTATTGGATACTTACCTGACCGACCAGTTGGTAAAACTTAACACATTGATCCCAAATTTAGATCCATTCCAGGCCCAGTTTATTGGATCTATTTCTCATTGGTTATAATCCAAAGCAAGGAGAAGTGAGTATTAGGTTGATGCTTATAACTCCCCTCCCCACCTCCCCCCATCCCCCACCACTGCAAAATATTGAGGGATTGGCAAGAATTCCTTGTAAATTAGTACAGACACTATATATGGAATCAGGTTTGGGGTACAATTGCCATAATGGCTTTAGCAGACTTAGGCCAAACAAGAATTGAACTGCATGTTCAGTAGCTTCTTACATCACAGATGTTACTATAGGCCTGGATTTCTAAATGCTAAATTTTTGGAAATGTTTTTGTTAATTTTCAGGTAAGTCTTATCTCAAAAGCAGAAAAAAAAAAAGCAAAAAGCACTATGTAGGTGCTTTAAGCCTAGTTGGCTAGAGAGATATCTTTCATTGGTTTTGTATTCTCTCCTTATATTATGCACTCACCAAGATGCCAAGAATTATTCTCAATCACATGTACACAGTCTAAATTTTATTCTGCTTATAATTGCATAATTCAGAGACCTAGACTATAGGTTAATATTACTAAAACAGAATATCTCATTAATAAGTAGATACAGATGAATGAAGACCCTTATTATGTGGAAACATCATTTTTTTAGATTGAAGTAGAGGAAAAGTTCAGTGCAATTCTAAAAAAAAAATAAAATCTAAGAAGAAAATTAAAAAAACAAAGAAACAAAAAAATTTAAACCTGGATCTACTAGGTACCAAGTTTGTTCAGTGAAAAATGAAGCTTATAAGTTACAGTCACAAATGATTTTGCATTCCAAACAGGAATATGCAAAAAAGAAAAGTGAAGACATATGGCTTGCCTGATGGAAGAAAGTGATTTTGTCTTGAGAAGGATTGAAATCTTAAATACCAGGTTATCTGTTTCGTCTATCTATCAATCAGTCTACCTATCATCTATAGTTATAGAAAAGGAAAGGAATGATTGTTTTACAGATAAAACTAAGAAGAATAGGAGATCATCAAACTGTTATTGATTAGGATGGTGACTAGAGCTAACATACAAACAAAGTAACTAACAAACAAAACTAGCAAAACGTAATGAGACAATCTCAGATTCCAAACTGATTAATCCTTTCAGAGAAGCCGAGACCACAAAATCTACAGAAACTACTTTTCTATTTTCTAGACATTTCTAATATTTAAGCTATTAATCATAAATCAATTATAAAAGCAACTGATAAACAACTTTTGATGATTAAATTAGCTGTGAGATGTTTCTACATTTGGCAAACTTGAGTGAAGAAAACCTGGAAAATCAATGTGTGATACTTTTATAATTATTAAATGTATTTTAAAGTCATAGAGTGATTATGAGGAGATGACCTGAGAAATTTAAACAATGCTCTTTTTTAATGTTTACTAATTTTGAGAGAGAGAGAGAGAGAGAGAAAGAGCACACGTGAGTGAGTGGGGAAGGGGCAGAGAGAGAGGGGGAGGGAAAAAATCCCAAGCAGGCTCCAAGCTGTCAACACAGAGCCCGTTGCAGGGCTCAGTCTCACAAACCATGAGATCATGACCTGAACCAGGATCGAGAGTTGGATGCTTAACTGACTGAACTATGCAGGCTCCCTGAAATTTAAACAATTCTAAATAAAAGTATACGGAGATGGAAAAATAAATAAAAATCAAGTATTCACAGGAAAGGTGATCAGAATTTACTTGAATAATGTATGCTTTTGAAAGATTCAAAACTCCTTGCTTTTATGTATCACTATGAGAGACTCTGTAAGGTAGAATCTGGGAGAACAAAATATAAGGCAAAAGTTGAATCTGAAAGCATGAGGAAGGAGGGCCTCCAGGTCCAGTGAAAAATGTGAATTAGGGTGGGAAAGGAAAGGACCAAAATAAGAAATAGTTTAAAATCATAAACATATAGATGGATTTTAATAATAACTAGAGGGGGAAATTGAAATAAAACAGAATTATAACTACTTATTTGAGGGAAAGATGTGTAAGAAAGCATGCTTTGGGTAAAAAATTCAGTAACAGAAGGATAGCAAAAATGGAAGGATGTTAACCTGCCACAGATACCTTGTCTTCTAATGGCATCATTTAAGGCAGCATTGCTAATTATTTCAACTCAGCAATTTGGTGTGGAGATCCTGCAATTGAGACGAAAACAACCTACACTTAAAAAAAAAAAGTACAAAACAAGAAACAGAATCTGCAAGTACAGAGACAAGTAACTAAAAATGTTTTAAGATCCCTTCACACTGGTCATGCAGAAGGGCAGGGTATTGTGTCTATACAAAATGCATGACAATAAACTTTGTTTAGAGTATTTTCTGTTATAAATGTCAGACATTCTACTTGGAGGGAGGAACGTTGACAAAGGCTGAATATAGAGATGCCAGGTAATTAAGACTCAAAGGCAGAATGTTAAATGGTTTTCAATATGTGGATGTGAAATAAACCGATATGGGAATCTCAAGACGGTGGGAAGCTGGAGAAGACAGGTGCCACCACTGAATAGGTATAAATTTTGCAAGAAGAGGAGAAGGATTTCAAATGTTGACCTCAGAGAAGAGAAGATATATACTAACAGAGATTTCCCTCCTCCAGCGCTATGAGGGAAGCTTAACTTCTTGATGTGAAGTGGCTGAAAATGAAAATGAAATCTCTTTATTTTAGTAGTCTTTCCTCTCTAGCTTCTTTTCAAACCTGTGATTCACAGGCATTGGAGATTTGTGTTACACTCTATATTACATTCAAGGAAATTGTTTTGTGTGGACTGATTATGGTATGCCTGAAAAATTATGTGTCCTTTCAAAATTTTATAGATATGCATCTAAGTATGTGATCATCATATTGATACATTACTGACCCTTGGAGGTTTAAGGGAATTTGGAATAAGTGAAAAGATTATTGGGTGTCTCCAATGAAAGAATATGCATTGTTGGAGCATAGCCTTCTCGATGATCCATTTTAGCCATTAAATGCCTTTGAGCTCTTTTACAGTTCTGTAAATAACAGATAGTGATGCAAAATAAATTTTGTTTGTATGCAGAAGAATTTTTTCTTGTGGAGAGAGAACCAATTCCCCACTCCGGAAAAGCCAGTGTTGCATCCATTTGCAAGTTTATTTCAGTTTTCCTCATCTATAAATCATCTATAAAAAGTTTTTTGTATTCTCCTTTGAGCTAGTTATCATAGCTGTGTGGTTCTCTTATTAGTATTGAAGAAGAAAAGGGGCGAAGAAAACGTTAACAAATCTTGGAAGAGCAGCCACTTCTTGGATTCAAGTGATAAACATCTTGAGGGTTAGGCACCTGAAAAGGTCCTCTCCTCTCACCCTACTGAACAAAAAGTTCAGCCAATGGCTGAGGAACCCAAACCAACTGAAAGTTTTGTCCTGCTGTGGTATTAAGCTTTAAAAACACCACCTTTCCTCTGTCATTTAAGGAGGAGCAGACCCATGGAGTTGAGTTGCTGTGCCTGGTTTGCAAACCTAAGTACAGATCAGTCTCCCTTTTCTTCCTTGTAGGTTTGCTCCTTAAGTTTCTCTTGAACAATATGAATGTAATAAAACCTTAAACATGTGTTCTCATATTTTACATGAGAATTCTGATTTTATCCTCTTTTAATATTAAATCCTTTAACAGACTTTATGGAAAAGGAAAACAAGCCAAGATTGAATTGGAATTGGAGTTATTAAAATTTGGAGCATTCATAGAAGCCACATTCATTCTACCAGGGAAAAAATCAAGAAAAAAAGATAAAGAACTCAGCCTCCATCTGTTGAAATTGAAGAAACAAACAAACATAAATGAATAGGACAAATGCTCGGCTTTTAGTGTCTTTGAACTTTAACTTAAGGGAGCATTCTTTCATAACTTTAATTTTACAACTTTTATAAAGTTTAATATTATTTTTAAAATATGATTTCCTTTTGATAATTGCCATATTTCTGTGGAGATTGAGTAGTATGAGTTGGCTAGTGTTTGAATTTGAGTGTTTGTTCATTATATCCTTGAATTCATTGTATAAACTCTGGTGGATTGCACTGAACACCATGGTTTGTATAAACTAGTACATATAATAGAAAAGGCAGTGAATAACTGAACTGTGGCACAATATGACTTGACAGAATGTGGATCTTCCTTGTGGCATAGCCTAAATTACCTACCAGTGATCACAGAGAAATCCCAAGGAACATTGTTAGGAACTACTGAAATGGGCCTATTGCAGCCCAACTTTCTAAATAACACCATGCTTGGCTGCTAAGATACAGCAAAGAAAACATGGAGAACGTAGAGCATGAAAAGGGGTACTCTCACTTTACCCTCATGCTTCTACCGAGCAGTGGTTATCAATGTGTGGTTGCCAAAGCTACCACACCAGAGTCACCTGGGAACTTGTTAGAAATGCAAATTATTGGGCCCCTACTTCAAACCCACCCCAGAAACAAAAGTTGGAGGGTTGAGGCCAGGAATCTCTATTTTAATAAGGCTTCAGGGTGGTTCTAATATACACAGTTTCGAGAAGTTCTACTATAGATGAATCCTTAGCTCCTTTCGCCGCATTGTGGTTTTGTCATATGTAATGTCCACTCTAATAGTTTTAATGTATAGGATTATTGTGGAAATAAGAAGGATAGCATGGATATTAAATGCTTAGTACAATGAAATACATAGTAAGTGCTCGATAAGTTTCCTTAGATAATGAGAAGTTTGAAACTAATGTACACATTCTCTTCTGAGGAAGAAGGGTGGCCAATCTGATTTGTGAGTCTGAGGGCCAGCAGGCCCGATTTCTCTGGTTGGTGGGGTTAATAAATAGAAGGTTACACACAGTTCATGTCTTTGCTTCATGCCCCTTGAATCATCCTGCATGTAATCTCTATAAACACTTGCACTATTGAGGAGGGCACCTGTTGTGATGAGCACCAGGTGTTATATGTAAATGATGAATCACTGGATATGACTCCTGAAACCAATGTTATACTTAATGTTAACAAACTAGAATTTAATTTAAATAAAAACTTGAAATAAAAAACATAAAGTAAACATTTGCGCTTTCTGTCTTCCAATGGTAACCAGACTGAGATAATTTAGTATACCATCATCCTTTCCATTTCCACGTTTTCTAGTGGTGGTAAATAAGACAAATAAAACAATATAAGTAAAATAAGACAGGTATTTAGGCTATTGATTCAATAGCCTATTGATTCAATTATTTTTCATTCCAAGGGGATGTAGGATGCTTAGACACCGGCTTTAGGTCCAAATAGGATCACTAACTCAACTTTATTGGAGAGTCATAACCATTGGGCATTGTAGATACTTGTCTGATTCCCATTTATCTATCAAATGCTTCCCAATTTGTGTCAGAACATTTCAATCTAATAGTGCATGAGAGTGTCTGTCAATGAAACACTTACCTATTTGGTACTATTCTAAGCATTTTACAAAAGTTAAATTATTTAATAAAAGCTTTAGAAATGGATATAAATTTGAAAGAACTAGGGAATTCTGTATCCTTGAATCTTTCTTAAATAAACTACTAGCGGATGACCTTGATCCAACCTTCAGCAAAAGGACTGATGGCAAAATTTTAACATATATGTATAGACCCAAAGCTAACACAAAGATGAAATTTAGAGTAGACTGCTAATATTAAAATGTTATATGTTGTAAAATACAGAGACAAAACCTTCTTATGTGTCCACAGAACACTTAACAAAAATTGAACATTTGTTAGATCACAAAGAAAACATCAGTAAGTTCCATAATAAAGAATATTAAAGGCAGTCTTTGAACACAAACCAATAAACCTAAAAATTACATGTAAAATCATAAAGAAGAAAGATTCTTCCATGTGAAAATTTAAAACCACCACAACAAAACAAAATCCTCTAGGTAAAAACATGAAAAGATGTTTAATGTCACTCATGATCAGGAAAATACAAATCAAAATTACAATGAGATGTCACCTGACACCTGTCGGAATGGCTAAAATCAATAACACAAGAAACAACAGGTGGTGGTGAGGATGTGGGGAAAGGGGAACCCTTCTGCACTGTGGGAGGGAATACAAGTGTATTAAAAATAGAACTACCCTACAATCCAGCAATTGCACTGCCAAGTATTTACCCAAAGAACACAAAAATACTAATTCAAAGGGATACATGCACCCCAGTGTTTGTAGCAGCATTACCTACAATAGCCAAACTATGGAATTAGTCCAAGTGTTCATCTGTTGCTGGATGGATGAAGAATGGAATACTTGGAATACTACTCAGCCATAAAAAAGAATGAAATCTTGCTATTTTCTTTTTTTCTTTTTTTTTAAGAATTTTTTTAAAAAGTTTATTTTTGAGAGGGACAGAGTGTGAGCGTGGGAGGGGCAGAGAGAGAGGGAGACACAGAATCCGAAGCAGGCTCCCGGCTCCCCACTGTCAGCACAGAGCCCAATGTGAGGTGAACACATAAACTGTGAGATCACAACCAGAGTCAAAGTTGAATGCCCAACCAACTGAGCCACCCAGGCACACTGAAATTTTCCTATTTTCAACAACGTGGGTAGAGCTAGAAATATTATGCTAAGAGAAATAAGTCAGTCAGAGAAAGATAAATGCCATATTATTTCACTCATATGTGGAATTTTAAGAGACAAAACAACATAGCATGGGCGGGGGGAGAGAGGGAGAGAGAGGGAGAGAGAGAGAGAGAGAGAGAGAGAGAGAGACAGACTATGAAACAGACTCTTAGCTATATAGAACAAACTGATGGTTACCAGAGTGGAGGTGGGTAAGGGGAAGGGTTAAATAGGTGATGGGGATAAAGGAGTGCACTTGTGATGAGCACCAGATGTTGTATGGAGGTATTGAATCACTAAATCATACACCTGAAACTAATATCACACTGTATGTTACCTACTGGAATGTAAATAAAAGCTTGAAAAAATAAAACACTGCAGTCAAAGAGGAAATACAAATCGAAATATGTAAAGAGAACTACATGACAGATTTTTCTAGATTTTTTTAAGTAGAAGTTTAGAGGAGTGCCTGGGTGACTCAGTCAGTTAGGCGTCTGACTTCAGCTCAGGTGCTGATCTCATGGCTTGTGAGTTCAAGCCCCCTGTCGGGCTCTGTGCTGACAGCTCAGAGCCTGGAGCCTGCTTCGGATTCTGTATCTCCCTCTCTCTCTGCCCCTCCCCTGCTCACACTCTGTCTCTTTCTGTCTCTCAAAAATAAATAAACATTAAAAAAAATTTTAAGTAGAAGTTTAGATAACATATTCTTTCTTGTCTAATATAGGCTTTTAATGATGTAAAATTTCCTACAAGCATTGCTTTAGTTACATTGCACATATTTTGATACATGGTACATTCTTTACACTTGATTTAAAGTATTTCCCAATTCCTATTTTGATTTTCTCTTTAATTTGCACATAATGGGGGGTGTCGATATATCTTTTTGCTAATTGATTTTCAAATTATTTTTGTTATGATCTGAGAACATACACTGTATAATTCTAATCATTTTAAATTTGTTGTAGTTTGTTTCATGTTTCAGAAAGCTATCTAACTTGATGAATGTTCCATGAACTTTAAAAGAATGTGCAGTCTTCTTGTTACATAAATGGTTCTGTAAATGTCAATTAGACCATGTTGGTTGGTAGCATTGTTCGTCTTCTAGATTCTTCCTGATTATTCTGCCTATTACTTTTTGAGAGAAGAGTGTTGGATCTATAAATATACATGCAGGTTCATTTATTTCTCCCAACAGTTCTTTTCTTCATGTATTTCGAATTTCCACTTTTAGGTGCAAACTCACATAGGATTTGCATATCTTTTTGAAAAATTGTCTCTTTTATAATTGTATGTTACTTTTTACCCTTGCCAGTATTCCTTGTCCTGAACTTCTTTGTCTGATATGAGTATAGTTACACTATATTTTTAAATTATTTTTTTCATTTAAAAATATTTCCTATTTAAAAAAAAATCTGCCTTTGGGTTTGTGTTTAAAGTGTTTCCCTTATTGGCTCTTGCTTCTTTATTCAATCTGACCATCTGTCTTTTAACAGATATGTTGAGACCATTCGTATTTAATAGAATTATTGGTATTGTTGGATTAAAATCTTCAATTGTTCTTTTATCTACTTATTCTATTATTTGATTTTTTAGCCTCTTTCTGTTTTTATAACTCCATTTTATTTCCAGAAGTAGATCACTATTTATATATTCTTTCTTAATTAGTGGCTACCCAATAGTTTACAACACATATCCTTAGTAAACCAATGTCTACCTTCATATATATGTAAAGAACTTACGATCTTTAATTAAAATTCTCCATCCAATCGCTTATACTATTTGGTCATACACTTATATGTTGCATAGGATATAAAATCATGGTATATAGCTACATGCTTTGTTTTAGAGACTTTTAGAACTAGTAAAAATAGGAACAATATGAATGTTTTATTTACCTTCATTTATCCTATTCCCATCACCTTAATTTCTTTGGAGAATCTAGGTTGGATCTAAATAGTCTGTTACTTTTATCTGAACAATACTTGCTTTAATACTTCTTATAGTGGAGGTCTGCTGACAATTGATTATTTGGTTTTGTTAGAAAAATTATTCATTTCTCCCTTATTTTTTAAAGTTATTTTCACTTAGCATAATATTCTATATTGGCAGTTTTGTTTTTATCTTTCAGCACTTTAAAGATTACTCCAGTTTAGCTAACATAGTTTATTATTAGCAATCTATTTAAGCAGTATATATATTTTGTATGTAATTTTTTTGTCAATGCCAAAAATTTTCTGTTTGTACTTGGTTTTTATTAGTTTGAATAAGGTATGTCTGTGCATTTTGTTGTTTTTTTTTTTTTTTTTTTCTGTTTGTTTAGTTTTTGTTTTTGTTTAGCATTTATGCTGATTTGGTGGTCTTTGAGTGTCTTTGATTTGTGATTTGATATTTGTCATTAATTTTTGATAATTCTCAATATCTTTAAAATATATATCTTTTGTTCTGATTTCTCTTTCTTCTCTTCCTAAATTCCGTATACAAATAAACCTAATTGTATTACAAATGCACGGCATAATCACACTACGGAAGGTTGGGAAGAAAATAACTTGTCCAAGTAACTTTGAAAATAACATTTTACTTGTATACTTGAAAGCTAAAAACAAGTAGAGTTATACAAAAATATTGTACTGCATTTGGTGAACATATTTTTCACAGGTTATATTGTTATGGAACCAGGCTGATCGCTGGCAGAAAAACCAAGCATCACAGGAGATCTTGGTGGATCGGAGTTTTATTTTATACCAGCGGGCTCAAAGGAGATCCTTCTCCAGAGATCTGAGTCCTGGGCACAAGCATGGGGGACATTCATCTCTGTTACTTCCGCATTCCGCATTAGTAGTAATTTGGCACACATGGCAAGCAGGGCAGGAAGAAGAACCCGGAAGAGGAGTCTCTAAGTTAGAAACTAGAGCTTATGGCAGTCCCATCAGCCATCTTATGGTGGGTAACTTTACTTATTTTCCCAACAATGTAAGTTAAAAGGTTTGGAAGTTTTCATGCAAAGTATATTCTAGGATTGAGTAAAGAAATACATTGAAGACAATGAAAAAGTCAGGTTTCTCATTTTCGGTGCAATTATTATAAATAGGAAAAGAAAAGTATAGAACGAACTCTGTGGAGTTGGATTGGAAACAGAGTATCAGCATGAAAAGAGAAAGGTATAGGCAGATAGAAGGACAAATAGATTTAAATATATATGTATGTATATCTGTTCAGAGGGCCTGGAAGCAAAACATATATCACTGATAATGAGAATATCTAATGCCTAGATCTTACTTTTTAAGTATTATTAACTACTATATTATTGTTAATATTTGGGGCAGGGAAAACACAGATGATCCTGGAATAGCTTGTGGTAACAGAAAGTAAAACATGCTCAAAAAATGATGGTGGTGTGTCAATAGGCAGCATCTTGAAAGGGTTCTCAATGGCCAAATCTATTAATAATTAAATATTAGCTTAATATTAATAATGTTAATATTAATATTAATAATACAATATCGATAATAAAACAAACAAAACAAAATAAATGCCCATGATAGTCTTATAACATGAATAATTGAATTGAGAGGAGAAAATTCTTTTTTATTTTATTTTTTTAAATTTGTTTTAATGCTTATTCATTTTTGAGAGAGAGAGAGAGACAGAGCAAGAGCGAGGAGGGGCAGAGAGAGAGGAAGACACAAAATCCAAAGCAGGCTCCAGGCCCTGAGCTGTCAGCACAGAGCCTGATGCAGGGCTTGAACACTTGAACCACAAGATCATGACCTGAGTTGAAGTCGGACATTTAACCAACTGAGCCACCCAGGCCCCCCTGAGAAAATTATTTTTTTAAGTAAAATTTCTATTTGATAAATACAGAAGGAATGTCAAAAATAGAATAGTGTCTTTGGAAAACAGTACACTAATAATTGTTTCAAGTAAAAATCATCACTGTATTCTAAAATTAGTGAGCAAAACTATGATAAGAAAGAGTATATTTGCATAATCTCAAAATATCTCCCCATAATGTATCTATTACTAATAGAAGGAAAAAGATAGTAACTCTACAGTGGGGAAACCTGGCACACATCACTGTAACCAAATTACTAAAGTTAACATTACTAATAATGATGCATATTGGTGTCATGTGCCTCCTGATGTGATAGACTGAGAAGGTTACAACTCAGAGCATCCCTCTGACCTTCTTTTTTTATGTTTATTTATTTCCAGAGGGGAGGGACAGGGGCAGAGAGGGAGGGAGAGAGAATCCCAAGCAGGTTCCACACCGTCAGAGATCATGACCTGAGCCAATATTAAGAATCAGATACTCAAATGACTGAGACACCCAGACACCCCTGACATTCTCGCTACTGTCACATTACTTGAATTTAGACATGATGAAAACTCAGTCAAACACCAATTGCGAGACACTGTACACAGACTGGGGAGACTGAAAGGAAAGGGCATGGCAACTGAATCCTGAATTAGATCCTGGACTAGCAAAGAACATTTGTGAAACAGTTGTGAAATTTGAAAAAAATCTCTGTAATTTACTTAATAAAATTGCATCAATATTACTATCTTGTTTAGATACTTGCACAGTCATTATATAAAAAGTTAACATATAGGGAAGGCAATTGACAGGAAGATGGGACAATTTGCACAATTTTCGCAACATTTTTGAAGTGTTAAATTATTTGAAATTAATGTTAAAAATATAAAAGTAAAATGAATAGATAGCTGTTTGGACTATTCATTGCATCCAGAAAATGTGTCAAGAAACAAAAAGAAAGGATGACAGAGGTTTGATATCAGACAGCAGAGATTTGCAAACATAGTGACTGAAATTATTTAAATGTTTATATTCATTTTCACGTAAGAGTATCTTTCTGTCCTTTCCTCAAGATTACTTCTCTTTCAGTGTAATTTTTTTCCTAAAAATCATTCACCATCAGAAGTCCTGAACCTTGAGGATGTGATAAGCCCAGTTGAAGTATTATAAATTGTGTTTAATAAAAACTTGTTTATAGAAAATAAAAGGAATCCTTTTTATGCACTATTTTAACTTCTTTGACTCCTCTTATCAAGTCTCTAGATGCTTTGTGTAAGGGTAGGAGAATTTATCAATTTGGGGGCAGAATTAGCCACAAAATGCTTTATTATTACAAAAATATCATCAACTTTTCCATCTCTCATGTTAATTTAAGACATCTATGAGAAAATATTATAAACCTAAACTTAATAAATGCTTTCCCCAACTGGTTCACACACAGGAAGCATATCTGATGTAAGCTTTTAAAAGTTACTTTTATGGGGCACCTGGGTGGCTCTGTTGGTTGAGCATTCAACTCTTAATTTCAGCTCAGTCATGCTCTCAGGGTTGTGGGATCAAGCCCCATGTCAGTCTGAGCACAGAGCCTGCTTAAGATTCTCTCTCTGCTCCTCTTCCTCGCTAGCACTCCCTCTTTCTGTCTCTAAAATAAATTTAAAAGAATCAAAATTTTTTTAAAAAGTTACTTTTCCTATGTTTTTCAATTCTCCCTGGGGATTTCTAGGACTTGTCTCATGCCTGCATGATAACTTGGCTATTATTTTCATGCCTTTTAAATAAATTTTCTTGTGATCTGATGGCTGGTAGCAAAAAAGTCACTTGTATTTAGGAAAAAAGTTAAGAATTTTTGTTCTGTGACAAAAGCTTTTTTTCATATATAACTCCTTAAAGTTGAACTTAATCCACATATTAATTCTTTTGAAGATATTTTGTGGCCAGATTCAATTATATCTACGTAATTTATATAATATTTATGGAATTATGGTGATGATATTTCTGTTTCATTATAAGCATATAAATTTATATTTATTCATCTAAATCTACTACTTATTTATCACTCATATCTTCTGGTGTTTCATAGAACACGACCACATTAAAATACAAAACTTTATTGTTTAGGATTGTCTTTTGCTGCAAGTAATAGAAAACTGCACAACAGTGACTTATACAAATATGGGATTTATTTGAGTAATACAAAAAGAAGATCAGGAGTTGGCAATCTCTGGTCCCTACTGTGGCTAATAAAGTAAGAGAACTAGACTCTTTCTGTCTTCTTGTTCTGACATGTTCTCGACGTTAATTTTATCATCGAGTTGCAACATGACAATTGGACCTGAAAGCATTTCATGTGCACTCCAGTGAGGAATAATGACATATACAAAAAAGATAAAACCAGAAGTGTTCTTTCATTGGTCTTGAGATTTTTGCCATTATATCTAGAAAGGACAACGTTCCCAGAGATTTTCACCTCTAACTCTAAGACAGTCTACAATAGAAGGCAAAAGCACAGGGATTGACTCTGGGGTATCCTATGGATACTCTTGCGTTGACTGTAGAAATTTGAAAATAGTGTTGCCCATTCATTATCAGCTTGAAACTTTCTTGATATATAAAAATTGTGATTTTTCTAAGGAATAAATTTGAATCATTTATGCACTGTAAAGCTGCTGTGCAAGCCCTTATTCCTTCCAATATTCATTTAAGTGTTTATTGAAGATCTGATTTGGGTCAGCCCTGGAACAGACAACTGGGGATGGAATACTAGACAAGAAGCAAGTCTTCTGCCCAATTATGAAATTAAGAAAAAAACAATTAATGTTTACTTTTGAGAGAGAGAGAGCCAATGCAAACGAAGGAGGGACAGAGAGAGGGAGACAGAATCAAAAGCAGGCTCCAGGCTCTGAGCCATCCTGCACAGAGCCCGACACAGGGCTTGAACCCACAAACCACCAGATCATGACCTGAGCTGAAGCTGGCTGAAGCCAGATGCTTAACTCACTGAGCCACCCAGGTGCCCCTGAAATTGGTTTTTAACTGTAATTATGAAAGGTGCTGCAGAGGTGACTTATAGGGTTCCCTGACAACCTTTAACTTTGGGAACTTGATTTGATCTGGGGCTTATCTGAAGAAATAATATTACGTGGGTTTTGAATGATGATGGTAAAAATGAGGCAGAGTGAGGACAGGAGCTTTCCAGACAAAAGAACAACAATGTGAGGGCTTCAAGTTGGGGGAAAGAACATGGAGTATTAGAAAAACTGAAAGAAGGCCTGTAGATGCAGAGTAGAAAGTGATGGGAGGAGGTTAGGGCTGATCATGAAAGATACCGCAGGCCAGGCAAAGGATAAGCTCTATAATATAAAAACACTAGAAAGCTATTGGAGGGTTTTCAGCAAGGAATTATATTATTAGTTTTACACAAACTTTTGGGAGTACTGATGGAATAAAGACAAAAAATAAACAAACAAACAAAAAAACCACGAACGAACAGCTTTTAGAAGCTATGAATCATTGATGTTCACTTGGAAGCCACCATGAGTCTCAGGACTTTAAGGAAGATGCTGGAGACACTCTTAAGTTCATGACAAAATGAAGCTGATAAATTTAATTTCACCAGTCTGGAGACAATGTGATGTTCTGGGCTTGCAAGAGGGGTCACCACAGTCACAGATTTTAATTGTCCACATCCTTAAAGGAGAGGAGACTTAACAGGTCGATTTCTGCTATGAATGAATCTGTCTGAACTGTTATCAGCAAACAATGACTTTGCTTTTGTGGTCCAAATCTCACTGGAATCATTAGTTACCATTAGAATAAGGCATGAAAGGGGATTCTATAATGTTTAGTTCTAGGATTCTCCTGATGGAATCAGATGAGAGTTCACAACCGTTAATCAAGTAAAAATTTGTTAATGTTGCTCTGTATGATCCATTTGCTTCTTATGATATAATTTATCTAATTATTATTTATTTTATGCCAGTTACATTGGCATCATAAACCAGAGCTTGATAAACACTGGCCTAATGAGTAAAATTATCTGATTATGCAAAACCATAATCAATGTGGCTTTATTTTTCATGTACTTTGAATTTACCCTTATAAAACATTATGAAATGAGAAAAGTCTTGATTCTTTTTCAAAATGTGGCCCGAAGAAAACAGCTCCTTGTACTAATGATGGATATGTTCTTATCGTAAATAAGAATAAAAAGACTTGACTATTAGGAAACTGGTAAGTTTTACCCACCCTCCCTCAAGGATATTTCATTTGTCTGTTTTTAAATAAGTTAATGGGTGGGGAAGTCAGTCCTCTGTGGCCATGTCTGTGACACCACTGAAGACACCACTCAATCCTTAGGCAGTTAAAGAAATGGTATTCATAATATGACAGAAGTTGAGAGCTCCAGAAAATACAAATGTTGCCTGTCACAATAAAGACTGAAATTTAATCTTCATTGAAAAGTGCAGTAACTTGTTTCATAGGACTCTGCAAAGTTTCTCATGTGACTCACAATAAAAGTTTTAAATAAAAGAAAACGAAGGGCCTCTACAGAATTTTTTATGGCACGTTAGGTAGCAGATTCATGAGCCACTATGGAATGGTTGTGAATACTTGCTCTATTGGTCAGCCTAAGAATTTTATGAAGCACTTTTCTGTTTTGAATTTGAATTTACAGGTAGGATGCCTTTAGCTTAACAAATTTCCTGCTGTGCATTTCCTCACCATCTGAAGAAGGCACACTTGGACAAGTGTGAAAACACATGTTGAAGCAGAAAAAAATGGCCTTCGGGTTTAAGGCAACCAAATTTAGAGTGATTCTCACATGTTTATTGTTGTGTCAGGTCTTTTCTGTAAACATGTGAATAAAAACCCTTTTAATGTAAGGACAAAAACATGTTGGTCATATTTTAACAGTTCAATAAACAGGTAACGCTGAGTTAAATTTATAGATGAATTTTACCAGGAAGAAAGAAACTTCTTTCCCCTGAATATCACTTACACTTTCTCACTCTGCTGTTTGATGCTCTAGATATTATGACCTCCAACCAGATTCATCTTTTCATATTTCCATCAGTTTATTTCTCTCCAAGAATATCTACACTCTTTTCTCTGAGGCACCTTGCCTGAGGGATGATAGAGAATCTATGCTTTAGTGTTTTATTCCTTTTTTACTCTATCACCTACCTGAGGAAACTGTAACTTGTGCCCAGTAAGTAAAAGATCAAGCCTCCACATCTGTTTTAAATAATCATATTAAAATAAAAGAAGTTAAGAAAGAGTTTAATATTCTTTGTATTTAACATATTTCTGTGGGGGAAACTATTTTCTCATAAAAAAGATCAATCTACTTTGTCTGAATGCATTTCTAACAACAATGGGACTGCTCTTAAAACTTTTGATTAATAATAATCAACATTTAGTGAGCATTTACTATATTCTTGGAACTGTCATTAGCATATTACTTAAATTATTTCATATAATCATTACAAAAAAAAACATTCTAGGAATGCTGCTTACAAATAATGTAACCAATCCAGAGAAATAAATAACTTGTTAAGATTTGATGACTGTCATCTTCCAAAGAGACCACCAGAAAACTATTGTTCAATCAAATCTAGGTCTGTTGGACTTAACCACCAGAAGGAGGAACAGTACTTTGACAAAGTCTTAGTGTCTTAGAAGGTTCAGAAAATGGTACCTATAGGGTTCTGTATCTGGGCTTAAATGGTTTAGGGGGTCTTTAATTTTTTTTTTTAATGTTTATTTTTGAGAAAGAGAGAGAGAGAGACAGAACATGAGTGGGGGAGGGGCAGAGAGAGAGAGATGGAGACACAGAATGTGAAGTAGTCTCCAGGCTCCGAGCTGTGAGCACAGAACCCGGGGCTTGAACTCACAAACTGCAAGATCATGACCTGAGCCGAAGTTGGATGCTCAATCCACTGAACCACCCAGGTGCCCCAGTTTAAGGGTCTTTAAAAGGGAGAAACTGATCTCAACTGGGCATCATTGTAATATAATACTTTAGGATCAGTTGACACACCAAACTGAGAACCTGAAATGAATCTATGTGAGTGAACTGTTTCATGAAAAGTCAGTTGTTTCCCAGATGAGCAAACTGTTCAGATGAATTGTTTTGCAATAAAGTTATTTATTGGTTTAAGTGTCTTCATCTTGATCAAGAAAACCCTGGGAGTAAATATGTTGGTTTCTTACTCTCAGTCCCTATAATTAAGCTCTGTGGACAGCTTAACATCATATGCTTCTTGGAAATAGAAATATTAATGACAACAGTAATAATAAGATATCCCTTCATTACTTCTAGTTAAGATATTTGCGAAATGTTGGGACTTTGAATGACATCAACTTAAAAAGACAAAGAAAATAATTGACAAATTCTCTTCCTAAAAAATAGTAAAGAAAATTTAAAAAAGCAGTTGAGCTATATGAAAGAAAAGTCACAGACTAGGGCTTGAATTATACTAGGAAATTTGGTAGACCATCAGCCTAATGTTAGACTGTAACCAATAATTGCTTGGTTTAATAAGAGAAGAAGAATTTGACAATAAACATGTTTCTGCTCCATTTTCACTATAAGATTTTTATAATCTACATAATCTAAATAAACATTTTCAGCCATTTATCTTAGGGGCATTTTTCTTGGAAAAATTTAATTATAGAATCCATTGCAATTGATACTGTTAAATGTTTCTTTCAAACAAATAAAACAAATCTAGCAAATGTAAATTGCACTTCATAAAATATATAACTGGCATAACCATTCTCTGCTGCAAAACCAGGTTTTGTAGCCTATCCTCAGGTCAATATGTGCCCTTTGTCATGGACCAATCAGGCCTCAAGGTGTTCAACCAGTTAAAACTCAGTAGTTTTTGGCTGTCTTGCCAATCATAGAACTCTACACTGAAATTCAGGTACTCTTGTTTATAATGCAAA
This sequence comes from Panthera uncia, assembly GCF_023721935.1. NCBI lineage: Eukaryota > Metazoa > Chordata > Mammalia > Carnivora > Felidae > Panthera > Panthera uncia. The sequence continues at coordinate 25,871,199 of NC_064818.1, read as the reverse complement.
CTACCTCTCAACTCTCTCTTTGTTCACAAAAGTATAGAGTAGCTGTTGTCAACTATTGGTAAAATCAAGCTAACTGTAAACTTTCACCTGTACCCCAGCCCCATGTCATATCAAGGTGGTAGTGTCTGATGCTCAATCCCTAAATTATGCATTTTCCCACCAAATTATGTTTATCTCCCTCTGAGCAGCTCCTTCCTTGTGGATCCCCCTCCCCGCCTTCTGCACCATGTCTAACAAGACACAAAAAGCTTAGCCTTTTCATTTTCAGGAGCCTCTGAAAATAAGTCAATCACATAATAGTTACATGGGATTTATAACACAAAATTGAAACAGTTTATTAGAAATTTCTATTCTCTGAAATATTCCTTATCTGCATGTACCCAGTCGTTGCTGCCTTTATCTTTCTAATGTCATTCTTTCATAGGCCATCTGTCATCTCTTTTTCTATCATCTTTCTTAATCTCCTCAACACTACCCCTCTCCCCAGGAGAAAACAAAATAAGTCACCAAGCCAAAGTGAATCACTTTATTTCTTTATCAACCATTTTCTCTGATGTTTTACTGTTAGGCTTCTGTCAAGCATTCAGGGTATAATTTTCTGTCTTAATCACCCGTTGAAGAATTTCTGTAAACAAAGAGAGCTCCCTCTCTAGGAGAAATTCTGGAATCCAATACGATATAGGGCTCAGAACACAAATTAGTGGAAAAGGTGAGTTACCCAAATATTTGACCAATATCATAAAAGATTTAACCTGCTCAGAGTGCAAGATTTAGATGCAAATTACACTGTTACAACACAAAAGGTCAAAAAGTGCTTTCTTTAGAAAAAGATGTCTTCTCTCATGGATGGGAGAGTTCTAGAGCTAGTTCTAGCTATGACTAATGTGTACTTAGTTTTCTTTCTAGTAATTTCGTTAGGGCCCAAGTGTTTTGTGTTGGTCTCAGACAACTGATAACTAACTTTGTGGCTGGCTGGCCCTGGTGGTTCTTATTAGGATTGCAAGACACCAACAGCAGTAAACAACAGGAAAAGTAGAAAGAGACAAGGCTTATTATTTACAGGTTCTAGAAATTATATGGCACACTTGGGTCACAGAGCAAGGTTGTTGGGAGAAAGAGAGACAGAGTACAATCTGGCTCTTTATCTAGTCCTGTTTTTTCAGTAGTCATCTTTGAAGTGGATGCCTCTTTGAAGTGAGGGCCTCATCAATCAAAGCTTAAATCAGGCACTTGAACTGCAAAACAGAAAACCCAAGTGTTAAGAGTTACACTACATGTCCCTAATGTGGCCAATAAGTTATATAAAACTGGAACTTTTTGAAGTGTACAATACAATGATTTGATATATACCTACACTGTGAAATGTTTACCACAATCAAGTTAATTAACTCATCTATCACCTCACACAGTAGAGTCTTTCTGTTGTTGTGTTGGTGAAATCACTTAAGATCTACTCTTAGGAAATCTCAAGTGTACATTACAGTCCTATTAACCACAGTCACCCTGCTGTACATTAGAATTGATAATATTAGAAGAGATAATATACTCTAATGAGCTTTTGGGCTCAAGGACTTCCCTTGGCTCACGCTTCCTGTACACCTGCTTTGTCACTTAGCTTTTCCAATACAGCTCCATTTACTGTGCAATTTTGGCTTTTTCCCTCATTTTGCTTTTGTAGTTTAATATTAACCCTGAGTTAATCTAGGTTTTTTGTTTTGTTTTGTTTTTGATACACAACTCATTTGTACCTGGATTGGTCTCTCCATTAATTCCATGAAATTGATGGTTTGCTTTTGGAAAATTTCCCACTTAACCTTCAGGGATCCTGATTGATGCCACCCTAAATATTTTTTCTAGATCTCTACATTACATGGCTTTGGGTAAAACACCACTGACGATACCTTCTCTTTCACAAGCTTCTCCTCTGTATCCTCATTCTTGGTCTATTCTGTTTATTCTCTGAACATTCATTGGGCATTTTCAATCTCTTATGATTTTGAGTTCCATTTGTGTGCTAAGGACTCCCAGATCTGTATCCCCAACCCTTTTAACTTCAATCCATATACCCAATTGTCTGTTGCAAATATCCAACTAGATTGCTATAGCATTCACTCTTCATCAAGGTTCAAATAAGGCATTAGATCTTAGAGGGATCATTTATTCCACTCTGAAGCTTTTTTAACTGCTCTACTCTGTACTCCTATAGTGTTCTACAAACACCTCTATCAATCAAGAATTTAGTATATGTGCTGCCGAAGCGAGCACTATCAATCAAGAATTTAATACACTGGATCATGATTGTTTTACCTGTTAAATTTCCTAGTAAACTGCAAGTTATCTGGGGGCAGGAACTTGATCTAAATAAACCTTGCATTTCTAACATCAGGGAGAGTTTCTGCAACATTTAGGCCATACTCTAAGTAGTTTTTTTTTTTTTTTTTTTTTTTTTTTTTTTAAGAATTTCGGGTCTTTCAATAATGAGCTAGGGTTTTCTTGACAGGTAATGTATGTTGTACTGTTTTAGGCAACTACTTTCCAGGGAAAATGCAGACCTGGTTTATGCATCCAATTGGCAGTTGGACTATATAATCTTGAAGACCTATTCCATGCCTTAAATTTTATAAATCTACGATACTGTAATGCTTTGAAAAGAAATCATGGAAGAAGGAAAAGTTAACTTTTTTGGCACATTGCCCAAAGTTTCTAATTAATCATTTTGCCAGTACTAACTGCACTGCTTAATTGCTCAGAAATCAAATTACATTAACACTACCAAAAGCTATTGAAAATTGGCGCAAATACCATTAACAGATGAAGTATCATTTAAATTAAATGCTTCATTTATTTCATTATTTTAAAGTCATCACATGAGTTTAGAATAAATGAGCACACAACTTATGGCAATTTACTTTTGGCAAGTATTTGGGCCTTCTAGGGACAGGATCTGTGTGCATTCACTCTGAGTCAATGAAGGGTGACCTCCATTTTGGCTGTATTCTTCATGAATTTTTCTGTGTTGACAAAGTAGAGTATTTGATGTACTTGTTGAAACATCAGAAATGTGAATTGGACATATTTTTATGCTAAGGCAAAGTGCAAACTCAAATTAGCTGGCTAGAATTTTAAAAATGGAACTAGATTTCCTTGCATTTGTGGAAATCAGTCATCTTCAGGAAAAACACATTACAAGGGAAAAAGGTGTGAAAAATCTGGAGGTGTCTTTGGATCAAAATCGTACAAATTTATAGTTCATTTATATTTTAGAGAAGAAAAAAGTAGACTCAGAAATTAAGTGACTTGCTTAAGGTCATGAAAAGGAAATGACAAGAATTTATGTTATTCTGGCTATGTCTTTGTTATTTTATGAGTCTTTCTCTTCTGCTGAATGTTTATTTCTAAAAAGGATTTTGCATACACCATTAAGCCTGTTTGAATGTCTGCAGGTGTGTGCTGTGTGTGTGTGTGTGTGTGTGTGTGTGTGTGTAAGTAGGCGAGTGAAGAGAAAGTGAGCATGATGAGATGGAGACATCAGATGGAGATAGCACAGATCATAAACTGGAGGATTAGATGAGATGATCAGAGTCTGACTTTTGTTCTTATGGTTTAGCTTTCTGTGTTTCTCTATCCCTTTTCATCAACATAAAATATTGACTTTCAATCACAACACTAGAAGAATAACAGAGAGAAAACCTGATGCTAAAGGTAGAGAGAGTAAAGAACTGGGCTCTCAGAAACATTTCTAGACCCTCAGATTGCCTCTGAGCTTGATTCCTTAAACATATAGCTACTTCAACTCTAGAACCACTTTATAAGCTCCCTTATAATTCAAGAACAATCAGGTAATTGTGACTCAAGATATAATTTTCCACATTTTCTCAGGTTTGAACCTTGTCCGGTGGCGGTGCTGGACTTGACAGACAAGTCTAAGCCCAGCAAAATTTCACTTAAGGAGGGTGAAGCGTACCCAAACTTTCTGGTACAGATTCCCTCATTTTCTCAGCATTCATTTTTCTTTGGAACCATCTTCTCCCTCTTAGATGTAGAGGGTTGTACTAATATGAAACCAGAAGTATGTGAATCACGGGGAGAATAACATTTATCAGGGATTCCATAGATGATTCATAGAAATGTTATTTTATGGATTCAATACTTCTCAAGTCCCATTCCTTTGGTACATGTGCATGTCATATTTGTGGATAATACTTTCACTATTAATATTTTCTCCATGTGAAATTGACTCCATACAAAATATTCTTGAACAAGTACTTTAACTGTCACTGGAATATCCAATCGTTTATCTCTTTCCACCCACAAATGTACTTATACCAGAAATTTAGGTAATCTAAAGAATATGTTTGTTTCTATTTAACTGAAAGAAAGGCATATTTTCCCTATTTAATTAATCAAGCTGAGCTCCATTTCAAGGGACTGAATTGTATCATCATGAGGCTTTAATAAGTTATAAATCTTTCACTGGTTAAAGGGCAACATTTCCCAGGTTTAACACAATGGAATTGGGCTAATTCATTCGGAGCTCCAATTTCTGGGACTGAGCTATGCCTGCCTTCAGGCAAGTGGCATGAATTACAAGGTTTTTCTTACAGAGAAAGTGCATGGTAGAATTAAAATTTCAGAGAAGGTACATGGTAGAATTAAAATTTCTCTATCCAAGATCTCACATAATGTTTGTTTTTGTTTTTGTTTTGTTTTGGTTTTGCTCACTCTAGATCTTTAATAATCACTAATACAAATTGTCATGTGCAGAATACATACTGGAGTTGACCTCTCAGCTGATAAAAAATATACACTGAAGCACTATCTTAACATATTAAAAGAAGAGTCAATGTCGTAAAATGAGGCTGATTGTCTTTGAAGAGACTAAAAAATTGGTTAATGTATTTTCTTTAAAATTCCATTTTACTTTTCAGTGAAGGAAGGTAAATTAGCACTTAAACTGGAGTGCGGGTCATCCCTCAAATTATAGAGTGATGCCATAATGATTTACATAATCTGAGAGTTCAAATCTTCCTCACGACCTCTGCAACAACCAGGACTTTTGGATCATAATCAACTCCAATAACTTACCTCGAATACTTAACTTCCCTAACTCTCTAAAATGGTAACTGCTACAAAACCTACTGGGACTGGATAATTTAATATTTGTATTTATGGCTACCAAAATGAAAACTTGAAATGCCTAACCTGAGGTAACTTTGTCATTTTATGTAGGTGCAGATATGAATAATGTATACAGAAGAACAATGAGAAATTAGTCACTGCCTAACATCCTCATATTAATGTGGCTTTATATCCTCTATGATTGTTCATCGGGAACTAAAGGAGCATCTTGAAATTTCTGTTTACTACATTTAAAATCTTCTTATTGCATTTAATGGGAGAAATTATACTTGGTAATTTGAGAATTATAGGAAGATATGCATGTCAAATTCAAGGGCTTACTATGTAGTGGTTTATAGGAAATCAATATCAAAATATTATAGACAGAATATTAACCAAGAGAAACATGATTCAACTCAGCTCCAGTGCTCTCAAAATGCATTCCATGGAACAGATGCCAGTTCTTCAAGAGGATAGGAACCTGAATGCCATTTCTTGACATGTCCTTCTTCCTTATCTCCCACATCATTGCTTAGTGCTGAAAATTCTTTCCTTGCCAGCTTTATTGAGATATATAACTGACGTGTATCATTATGTATGTTTAAGATGTTCAATGTAGTGTTTGTTACACGTGTATATTGTAAAATGATTACCACTATAGCAAGAATTAGCTAATGTCTCCATCATTTCACATAATTACCATTTCTTTTTTGTGAGGCAAGTATATAAAATTCACTCTTTTACCAACATTCAAGTATATAATACAGAATTATTAGCTATAATCACTACAGATCCCTAGAACTTATTCATCTAATACTGGATGTTTGTACTCTTAGACTAACATCTTCCCATTTGTCTCCCCCAACTCCCAGCCCCTGGTAACAACCATTCTAGTTTCTGTGAGTTCACCTTTATTAGATTCCACATATAAGTATTTGTCTTCCTTTGTCTGTCTTGTTTCACTTAGCATAATACCCTCAAATTAGTATTTCTTTCTTTCTCCGAATAATATTCCATTGTATTATATTTTTAAATATATAAATATATATCATATTCTTTACCCATTCACCTATTTACAGATATTCATGTCGTCTCCATATCCTAGCTATTGTGAAAATGCTACAATGAATATGGGAGTTCAGGTATCTCGTTGAGATAACATTTCCATTTCTTTGGATATATACCCAGAAGTGAGATTGCTGAATTTTATAGTAGCTCTATTTTTAATTTTTTGAGGAACCTCTATATTTTCCATCATGCCTGCACCAATGTACACCCCCACCAATAGTGCACAAGAGTTTCCTTTGCTCTGCATCTTTGCCAACACTTGTTATTCCTTGTGTTTTTGATGATATTAATTTTAAGAGATGTGAGGTGATATTTCATTATTGTTTTGATTTGCATTTCCTGGATGCTTACTGATGTAAAGCATCGTTTCATGTACCTGTTAGCCATTTCGGAGTCTTTTTTTTTAAGTTTACTTATTTATTTATTATTTCTGAGAGAGAGAGGGAAAGAGAGAAAGAGAGAGAGAACAAGTAGAGGAAGGGCAGAGAGAGAGAGAAAGGGAGACACAGAATCCAAAGCAAGCTCCAGGCCCTGAGCTATCAGCACAGAGCCTGATGGGGAGCTCAAACCCATGAACTTTGAGATCATGACCTGAGCCAAAATCAATGCTCAACTGACTGAGCCATGCAGGCACCCCTTAGTGTCTTTTTTGGAAAATGTCTATTTAGTTCCTCTGTCCATTTGTATGAGCTCTTTACATATTTTGGATATTAACTCCTTATCAGATATATCACTTACAAATATTTACTTTCATTCTTGTATGTTGCCTTTTCATTTTGCTGCATAAGTATTTTTTAGTTTGATGTAGTCCCATTGGTTTATTTTTGCTTTTGTTGTTTTTTCTTTTGGTGTCAATTCCAAAAAAGACATTGTCAAGACTGATGTACAGGAATTTACCCTCTACGTTTTCTTTTAGGAGTTTTATAGTTTCTGGTCCTACATTCAAAGCTTTAATCCTTTTAAGTTAATTTTTGTATATGGTATAAGCTAAGGGTCCATTTTCATTTTTCTGTATGTAGTTATCCAGTTGTTTTCAAAAGGCTATCCTTTCCCCACTGAGTCTTCATTGCCAAGTATTATTTGACCATATATGTGAGGGTTTATTTTTGTACTCTTAGTTATGTTCTATGTGTCAGTATTTATGTAAGTACCACACTGTTGTGGTTACTATGGCTTTGGAATATACTTTAAAATAAGGAAATGTAATGCCTCCATCTTTGTTCTTTTTTCCATAAGATTGGATTTGCCATTTGTGGTTGCATAGGATTGTTTTTTTTCTATTTCTGTGAAAAATGCCGTTGGATCTTTAAAAGGGAGTATCTTGCATCTGTAGATTGCTTTGGTTAGTATGTATCAGTTGCTTCCAGTTTTCAATAATTGTGAATAAAGTTGCCATTAATGTTCACAAGTAGGTATTAGTGTTTCCCACTTTCCTTTCTTATAATATCTTTAACTTGTTTTGGCATAGGTAATGCTGACTTCATAAAATGAATTAAGAAGTGTTCCCTCTGCCTCCATTTTTGGAAGAAATTATAGAGAATTGGTATCATGTCTCTCTTAATTGCTTGGTAGAATTCACCAGTGATGAATGACATAAGGTTTTGATAATTTCTTTCTTTTTTTAAATTTTTTAATGTTTATTTATTTATTTATTTATTTATTTTTTAGAGAGAGAGAGACAGAGCACAAGTGGGAGAGGGGCAAAGAGAGAGGGAGACACAGAATCCAAAGCAGGCTCTAGACTCTGAGCTATCAGCATGAGCACGACGTGGGGCTCTAACTCATGAACCATGATGGTCTTGATAATTTCTTATTTGGAGATTATAAACTATTTTGATTGTGTGTTTAAATTAGCTTATTTCATGTATATTTTCAAATCTGTGGGCATTACATTGTTCATAGTATTTCTCATTATCATAATATCCTTTGGAAGAGGACATTAAAATGCTCTCTTTCATTTATATTAGTAATTTTTGTTTATTAGCCTAGCTAAAAGTAGATCAGTTTTATTGACCATTTCAAATAACCAGTTTTTGGTTTCACTGATTTTCTCTATTGTTTTCTTCTTTTCAATTTCACTGACTTCTGTTCTAGTTTTTATTATTATTTTTTTCTTTTTTTTTCATTTAAGTTAATTTGCTCTTCTCTTTCCAATTTTCTAATGTAGAAACTTTGGTTATTAATTTTAGATATTTTTTCATTTTTAAAAATGAAACACTGCAAATTTCTTTTTGAGCACTGCTTTTAATCCATACTACCAATCCTGATGATTCATATTGTAATTTCAATTGGTTAACTCTCTCGAGACTTCTTTTATCCATAGGTTTAGTTTATGTAAGTGTTGTTTATTTTCCAAATATTTGGGTACTTCCTACCTATATTTCTATTATTGATTTGTAGTCTAATACCAATATGGTCTAAGAACACTGTTTGTAAGATTTCTATTCTTTTGATTTTGTGATTGTGTTTTTTTATGGCTCAGAATGTGGTCTATCTTGGTGAATGTTTCATGGAAGATACGGAAGAATGTGTGTTTTGTTTTAGTTGGTGGGAGAATTCTATACATGACAGTTATATCAGTTTAATTGTTATTCCTGGGCAGGTCATGCCTATGCTTATTAAATTGCTGCCTGCTGGATCTAAAAATGAATAATAGTGGATTTGTCAGCTTCTCTTTGGAGACCTATCAGTTTTTGCCTCATGTATTTTTACTGTTTTTAGGTGTATACATGTTATGGGTTTTTATATCTCTTTAAGGATTGAGCCCTTTAATAAGTAGTATCCCTCTTTATCTTTTATAATTTTACCTATGCTAAATTATTTCTTGTCTGAAATTAATATAACTATTCCATTAACTTTTGATTACAATTGGCATGGCATATCTTTTGCCATTCCTTTACTTTTATGTATCAGAGGGCTTATATTTAAATCAGCTTTCCTGTAGACAGCATATACTTAGGCCTTTTTAAGAAATGTATTCTGACAAAATTTGCCCTTTAATTGATGTATTAAGGCTATTCACATTTAGATTGTTATTCCTATATTTGAATTAATATTAACCATGTCTGTAACTATTTTCTAGTTGTTGCCAGAGGCTTCTTTTTCTGCTTTCTCTGGTTTAATTGAGTATTTTATGCGATTCCATTTTATCTTTTCTCTTAGCATATCAATTATATCACTTTTTGAAAAATATAGTGGTTTCCCTAGAGAGTTTACCATATGCATTGTAAGACAATCTAATTCCATCTTCAGGGAATGCTATCCCATTTCATGCATAGTGCAGGCACCTCATAACAGAGTATTTCCAATTCCTCCTCCCACCCCTTGTGATATTGCTATCATTCTTTTTTTCATTTTCCATATGCTATAATCACTTAATACATTGTGCCCAAACTTCACCTTGTTTCCAGTCCAGCCAAATTATATGGTGAATAAAAGGCACTAACCGAGGCATCACCTGGTTCCAATCTGCTTATCATACTTCCCATGTGACCTGGATATGTTATATCCCTTCCAGTTTTCTAAGTTTTTCTCACTGGCAGAATGAGTCCAGGGCTATATCTGGAAGAACCCTACCTACTCTTCAAACCATGAAACCAAAGACCAGAGCTAGAATGACAGAATATCAAGTCGGGATTTTTGAGACAATGGAGCCAAAATTCAATAGAAAACAGATTAACCTCTAAGCAAGAGATTTTTAAGAAGAATGCCTTGTTTTTGGAACAAATTCTAATTATGAGCTCTTTGTTGTTCAATGAAAGAAAGTCGTCTGAGCTTCACTGGGGAGGAATAGAAAAGCCTGCTGCTATAAAGCATGCCCTCTCATGAAAAGAAAGTTCATGTAGTATGTTTTGGCATCCTTTAACAAACAAACAAACAAACCCAAGATTTGCATAGGTAAATTTAGTAGCGTTGTTTGAAATGATATATCTAAATATCAAAATTAAATGAAATATAAAGGGAATTGAAGGTTGTTTTCCCAGACATAGAGACATAGAGCTAGGTGTTTTACTTAGAGTTCAGTGAATTCTCACAACATCATGACCTAATAGGTATGATTAACTCCATTTTTGACATTCAAAGTAAGTTTAAGGATTATTATGTGTAGGAAAGTTAACTTCTCTGTGGAAGAACTGAGATTAAAATTCAAGTTTATCAATTTTCAAAAGCCTTCCTTGGAACTCAATCATGGGCAATCCTGATGTTTGTAGCTGATTAAAGACATATTTCACTTTAAATATCATTGAGATCAGAGGTGCCTGGGTGGCTCAGTCAGTTAAGCATCCTCAGGTCATGATCTCGTGATTTGTGAGTTCAGGCCCCACATCTGGCTCTGTGTTGACAGCTCAGAGCCTGGAACCTGCTTCGAATTCTGTGTCTCCCTCTCTCTCTGCCCCTCCCCCTGCTCATGCTCTCTCTCTCTCTCTCTCTCTGTCTCAAGAATAAATAAACATTAAACAAACTAAATACCATTGAGACCAATTTCGACTTTCAGATCAAACAGAATTTTTTATTAAATAAATTCCATGTGCTGAAGGACATGTATACCATAATAGCCATTTGTGGTTTTCAAATGGTAGAGCATGGTAGAGGTAGTGGGAAGTGAGGGCAGAGAATATAATTGAGGAAGTAATAAGACAATTTAAAAGCCTTTAGAAAGTAAGTACAAACCTTATGCCAGGAAGGAACGAGAGACATTGGCATGTTAGTACATGAAATGTTAAGGCAATTGATGAACAGTCCATTTCTTAGACAATGTGTATCTCTAGTAACCAAACAAAGAGGCATGTTTAAGAATAAGATCCATGTGTGATATAGATTAGTATCTGAGACCTATGTTGAGTTGAGCTAAGTGACAAAGCTATCTAAGCACTAAATGAGGGCACTGCAACAACAACTTCTTAAGTCGATCTGGAATTTGATTGCTTTGTAGGTTGTAGTTCTTCAGATATGAACCAAACACAACTTTTGTTTCATGTATGCTTTTTATGTCATGGCTTGTGTTTCACATTGCTAATGTAAATAATACAATCATCTTTAACAATACTATTGCCAGATACTATACAAATATTTAAAAATAATTGTGCTTTAATTTAGCTTAAATTGAAAGCCATTACCTTTGATTAAATTACACTTAAATCAGACTGCTAAGTGATAGTGTATAAAAATATTCTTGATACTTACTTTAGAGCTATAAATGATGACCTAGTTTTATTTTGTTTGCTGGCATTTCATTCCTTGTGTGCATATACACAGACTTTTAAGAACTATAAATGAGAAACCACAAATTAGTGATATGCAGCTAGAACATAAATTATTTTTATTCTAAGCTATAACCGGAACAAAAAATAAATGTTATGATACATTTCTGTCACTAATATGAATGTTAAAGAGCTGAAAATTTATGTTCGGAAGTACCCTCAACTAGACTGTGAAACAATAGATTCTAACATCTTTGAAAGAGTTATTAGAGTGGATTGTGTCAAAAATATGCATTCTAAAAAGTCCCCAAACATGTATTTATATAATTGGAGCTATTATGGTTTATTATATCAATTATCCTTGTACTAAAGAAGAAAGAAGCAACAGCTTAAAACACTCTCATTAGAGACAGTGGCAGTTACATGCAAGCAGCCCAATTTTGAGCTTTTGAGGAGGTTAGAAAAAACAATTTAGATGTTCTTGTGAGGTTCTCTGTAATATCCCTAACCACAGCTTCTACTTGGGACTAAAGATACAGTGTATATTTTGATGATGATCAAATAAGAATAATAGGATTGTCACAGAAATCAAATCATATCCCATAAATTGTATCAAGCTGCCTTGGAATAAAAAGAAATTAAATAGAGGAGTAATCTGAGCTTTTAGAGACCCTAACAGTGAATGGTTCTCTGATTTCATATAACTTACATCTATCTATGAAGACACAGAAAAAGGCATTATTCTTTATGATGTAGGGGAGAATTAAAGAATAATGGATAGCATTTGCCATTAAGTGATGTTGTCACTGTTGTTGTCCTTGTTCTTTTTTAGTGTATTTATTCTATGTTGGGAGGAAAGGAATTAGATACAGGAAATGTTAATTAACTATATAGATCAAGAGCACAATAAATGTAATGCAGCCTTAATTGCCAAATGATTGGTAAATCATAAGAGCTACCACTTGAGAGAATGTGCAAATAAATCTCTGAGTTAGATTGATCTTGTCAGTTTTCATTCAATGTCAGTTTCCAGAGGATTGCAGTGCAAAGAGAATTTTCATTTGCAGAGAAAGAGGACAAAGACAGCATTAGTTTAGGAGACAATTTACGAACTAGTAGGCTAGATTATTACAACATGTCCCAGTTGGCTACAGATGATAATGATGTGATAAATACTGTCTCTTTTTCTATCTTTCTCTAGAGAGAGAGACCTTAGTAGAAGAATTTAGTAGCTGTTTCAACAAACAGTCAGGGATGGCTGATATGCACAAGAGGATTTGGAGACTCTACCTCACTTTGTTACTGTAGAAACAACCAGTATAGCCTAGATAACTTCATTTATTCTTAGGCATTTTTGTCACTGTTTGATTTTTAGACACTGAACTTCCTTCTAATGAAATATAAAAAAAATTAATACGTAGTTCATAGTAAATAAGTCATTAAAAAACATGCTTTCTTTGAGGGAAGGTGCAAGTGAGTAAAGGGCAGAGACAGAGAGATTGAGAATCCCATACGGGGCAGAGAGAGAGAAAAAAAATGGGGCTCACCTGGGACTTGTATTTTACCTGAAGTGGGGCTTGTGCTCTCCTGAAATGCGCCTCGTGCTCAACAAATTCAGGGCTCAAGGTCACTAGAAGTGGGGCTCATGTTCACCCAAAGTAGGACATGAGCTCACCTGATGTGGGACTCGAACTCAGGAACTGTGAGATCATGACCTGAGCCAAAGTCAGATGCTTAACAACTGAGCCACCCAGTTGCCCCCGACAAACATGTTCTATCTTAATAGCAACATGATCATGACTACTTTCCCAACCACCATATATTTGACTTTTATTAATTTCCTTATCTAGCCCACTGATTCAAGATTCATCATTAGCAAGTTATCATGAAAATTGGAATTATATGAGAATATGAGTAATTCAGTACTGAGACAGGAAAAATTCAACAGGGGAAATATGTTACCTACCACCATTCAAACAACTGTGGAAAGAAAAAAATATAAATAATATACACAAAGTTAGTATAAGTTTAGCTGAAGATTTGCTTTGACAAATATTACTACCCTGTAGAATTTACTTTTACAACCGTTGTTACATTTTTATATTTTTGAATTTAACAAAATAATGACCATGGTAAATACAAGTGTTTATGGAGTGATGATTGTATGCCAGGCATTGTGTTGTTTTATAGGAAATAACGTTTTTACTATCAAAGTAATACTAGGAAGAAACTAGAGGAGCTTATATATATATATATATATATTAACATTTATTTATTTTTGAGACAGAGAGAGACAGAGTATGAACGGGGGAGGGGCAGAGAGATGGAGACACTGAATCGGAAGCAGGCTCCAGGCTCGGAGCCATCAACCCAGAGCCGGATTTGGGGCTTGAACTCACGGACCGCGAGATCGTGACTTGAGCGGAAGTCGGAAGCTTAACTGGCTGAGCCACCCAGACGCCCCTAGAGGAGCTTATAGATGTGACAATCCTGAAAAACATAGCTAGGAAGTAATAGAGTTGACAATTTTATTTGATAAAGAAAAATGTCATTAACCTTATTTTTTTTTTACTCTATTATATGTTGGTTCACTCTGTACAGAATATTTCTCTATCCCATTCTACTTTTGTACCTGCTTTATAAGATCTTATCTATAATTTAAGGTAAGTTCAAACTACAGTTTTCCTGTGAAGCCTTTCTAGATTTCTTCACTCAGAAGCATCTCTGCCACTCCAAAATTCTATAATATAAAGAGAATACAGTTTTATTGAGCATTTATTACACTCTACCCTGTTATTAAATTATGCATACAAGTATTTACCCTATTTGGATTATGAAAGCTGAGAGGTCAGGGATTATGATCCTGTTCTGCTGAATCCTGCACAGTACCTTACTAAAATGAGCATTTGTTACATTTATGTAACACTCCTATTGTTCTATTCCTACCTCCATAAATATCATATACTTATCTTAGAGTTTCATAAAATTTAAATTGCATCTTCACAATAACATGTAAAGCAATAAAATTCATGCACTATAGAAAAATATAGTGGTTCTACTCTAATAAGTTAAAGAAAAGTATCAATAATAGGTACCATGATGAATAATGTCACTTAAGCATCATGTTAATATAAAACAGATTTTTAATATTAAAAAAATCACTTTGATTCCCCCCCCCCCCAATATTGCAGTATTTAGAAAAAGATAGGGAACAATCTTGTATGGTATTTACTGCAATAATAAAAGAATGCATATAATGGCTTTAGTTTTATTTCTGTGTGTGTGTGTGTGTGTGTACATGTTCCATTAATTGAAAAATCATTCAAAAGAGAAAAGCATAAGCATTAGCAGGAAAGATTTTGAAATTCCCAGGATGTAAACCACCCATTTCAAAGTAATTACACAAAGGTTGTATAAGGGATGACATCTCATTGAAGATGGGGGATTGAAATTTCATAAAGTCAGTGACTGAAATATTTAGTATTTTTCTTTCTTGCATTTTCTTAGATAATGGCTACTTTTGAAAGCAGTGATTTAAGAGATTCCACTTTATTTCTGATAAATTTTAGAAAAAGACCAGAAATAATACAAATGTCTTCAAATACCTAAATGCCACATTTTCTCAAAAAGCAAATGGAACTGGTTACTTGCGAAATTATCTCTGACATTTGTAACAAGTCTTGCTGTTCAGATTGTTTTCGTTAAAGCATTTGTACTTTCTTGGTGAAACAAAATTTGGTGCATGAGAAAACTGTTTTTATCATTATATCTTGAAAGCTTAAGAAAATAGAGTGTCCATACCACACCTCTTCTGTTTCTTTTATATCTACTGGGGTGGGGCGGGGGGGAAGAGGCATTTATTTGGAATACAAAACTAAGAATATGCCATTCATTGTTGTTGACGATGATGATTTTGGAGATGGCAAATGAATACACTGAGGTATTTGTATTTTTTAAAATATTTCAGCCAGATGATCTTCATGTAACTTTCCATATTTAAGTTATAAAATTGAACATAATGCCGATTTAAAAATAGATGTGTGGCTTACAACAGACACTAAATGCAGAAACAAATGTCTTAAAGTGTTGAGAGGGCCGAGTCTCAAAAACTGACATGGCTAGCTTGTTCCTGAGGTTGTTAATCTGACACAGGCAAAGCTGGTCACCAGGATGTGATTAAACTATTATACTCACATCAGCTGCCTATAATTAAGCTATTGTTAGTTCGTACTTCCTTGTTTATAGTAAATTAATTTAAATGCATATTTTATTTACCTACCAAGGCTAATTTTGACCTCTGGAAATTTATTTTCTATACAGTTTAAGAAAGCAACAAGAATTTTAGGCCTAATATACTGCCATGGGTGTAAAAGGTGGAGACCAACTTCTCTGAATATCATGCAGCCAGTTTTCTTCAAATTTCCATGAAATGTCTAGTATTTATCTTTCACACGGAGGGAGTTTTTATATGTTATCCCAATGATAGGTCAACATTTTAAGTGAATTAAGAGCCTACACAAGATCTACTGTTTGAAATAAAATGGCATCACTGAAAGATGACCAGGAGAGAGCTTCAGTGAACTCCACTGAGAACTTCAAATTCCAGAACAGCAAGAGATCTGCTTGTGTGAGAAGAAATGCCTCTTACAAGATGGGTGAATGGGGCTAGATGAAGTGATTATTTGGATGTGCACTACCGGCCCAAACTTAGGAAGATAATGAAAATTCAGAGGCGCTGACACTTGTTAAATACCTTTTCTGTACAAGTTGTTGAAATTTCCTTTAAAGAGCTGTAAGTCTGATGTAAAAGGAAACTAATATTATTCTAATTTGCTTGTTCAATGACCCAGGAGGACTTCAAGTGCAAAGGGAGCACCAGGCAGGGGAAAGGAGGAAACTGATTGCAGGAAGTAAGTGGGAGCCCAGGAAAAACTAGATTTTTGGTACAGTTTTTAATTGTACATTTGAATTTCAAAAGCGATGGATTTCTTTGGTGTCAAATGTAAGAAGTAGAGATAAATATTGTCTTATTTATCATTTCAAGGAATTTCTCAACATTTGAAGAGACTATAATACGCCAGGTGGAAAAAAAAAAAACAAAGCTTCTGTGTATATAAAAATTAAATATTCCGTCTTAACTAATTGCTTTCTAAAATCTTTATGTCTCCTCTGCATCTGCCTTTGTCACACAGACAACATTTTTCAACCATAAGCGAAACTCTGAAACATTTGCTAATGTTCTTAGACTCAAAGGAGATAGGACATCTGGCTCTCTCTTTGGCCCAGATGGGCTCCATTTACTGCAGCCGTTTACATTTCACTTCCTTCTTGACCTGGGTGTAATCAGTCTTTTATAGTGGCCCCACTTTGAAATGTATACTATTTGATTCTCGGGTATTTTCTCTTTTATATATTTTAATTATTGAAATGGTATAATTCATATGTTTTTTAAATAAGACATATCAGTTATCATTTTGCGATGAATATCTTCTGTAATTACTGATTTAGAAATATACATCTAAAATAACTAGGTAGATTTTTTGTAGAAAAGAAAAGATATTCTAGGACAGCTGATAAAATTTTTTTACATGTTCAAGAAATATCATATAGAACTTACGTTTTCTTAGTCCAAAAATAGACTCAGAAAATGGGGTAAAAAATTCATAGAGGCTATTATTCTTCTTACTATTGCAATTTCTATTATTAGCTTAGTATAAAATTGGTTGAATACATAATCAAACTCTTTCCCAGCCCACGTCTGTACTCATACACGTCAGCCAACTATATCTGAAGATTTTTCTTTTTGTATTCTTCTGACAATAGTACTGGATCTCTAAACAATATGACCCTTTTTTGGTTTACATATTTAAGATATATGTGTATATGTAAGCAATATATACACATTATCGACAGTGAAAAGAAGCATTATTTATACACCTGACCACAAAAAATACACATATATGGTTGAATCCTATGAAATTATCATTTTCATACATCAAAAATAGCACTTAATATATGTCAGATATATAAGGTAATTTATGTATATTATTTAATTTAACACTTTAAAGAACTCTATTAGGGTAGATATTTTAAAAATTCCTCCTTTATGGGGCATCTGGGTGCCTTAGTCGGTTGAGCATCCCACTCTTGATTTTGGCTCAGGTCATGATCCCAGGTTTGTGGGATTGAGTCCCGTATCAGGCTCTGCAGTGAATGTGGAGTCTGCTTAAGATTCTCTCTCTGTCTCTGTCTCTGTCTCTGTCTCTGTCTCTCTCGCACTTCCTCTGCCTCTCTTCCCTGATTGTGTGCTCTTTTCTCTCTCTTAAAAAAAATTCTCCTTTAAGGAAATGATAATACAGAGAGCACAATTTATCCAAATCAAAATAATTAAATAGCAGGATTTAACCTCTGTCATTCTGACTCAAGATGGTATGCTCTCAAACACTGATGTATAAATTCCACATAGTGGCTATATTAATATGTTTAATTTTTTAATGATTATTTATTATTTTTGAGCGAGAGAGAGACAGAGTGTGAGTGGGGAAGGGGCAGAGAGAGAGAGAGAGAGAGACAAAGAATCTGAAGCAGGTTCCAGCCTCTAGGCTGTAAGCACAGAGCCCAACACTGGCCTGAACTCACAAACTGAGAGGTCATGACCTGAGTCACCCAGGCGCCCCAATATATTTAAGTTAAATACGCAGATCTTTTTATCTAGTTCCAAATATTTTAAAGAACCTTTCTTGATTTTCTATGTAATAGGAGGAATTTTCCATACTTCCCTCTATGTCTCTCTTACTTTCCAATCTCAAGATTTATCAAACCATTGTTTTTTCTTTGTTGAGATATTTATCATATACATTACTTAATTGTCTTCTATACAATATACTGATTTAACATGGAAAACAGTAAGTATTTATAAGTTAATGATTATACAAGTACTTATTTTGAATCAATGCAATTGAATCTATAAAAATAATATGATCCAATGTTGGTAAACCAGTGCTGCTCCAAGAATAATATTCCACAAAACAAAATTTTACTGGTAGAGACTTTTATTTCTGACCAAGATGGGGAAGCCATGTTCAGATTTACCTTCCTGCCTGAAACTCCATAAACTGGATAAAGTACATGACATTATTTTCAAGACACAAGATATCAGACAAGGAAAAATAGTGATCCCTGGGAGCTGGGAAGCAAATGAAGTGAGCCTTATAAGACTCCTTAGGAAGCACGGCAGTGAGGGAGAATCCAGGAGGGACCGGGCAGATTCCTTGAGTTGAAAAGACAAAATTGAGGGTCTGGGAAGACCAAACCAGCTAGAATTAACAAGACAGAGTAGCAGAGAGGAGAGATCTGCACAGAAAAAGAATGCTGGAGAAATACAGAGACTCCCCCTTGAGCATTCAGCTTAGTACTGATCAGTGCATTTGTATGAAGAAACTACTGGAGACTGAGGAAAGAACCACTCAAAAGTATTAGCATTCATGCAGGGCTGGGATGAGTGATTGTTCTTACCGGAGACTGGAAAGCCTCATGATTTATGGCATTGGTAGAGCACATAGAAGGGTCTTGCCTCAGTAGCAGGGAATAATGAGCCTTAGATTTAGCACTGCTATCACCTTGCCTAAGTTAGAAATCTTAAAGGCATCACCCAAAGGATCAAATTGTTTCCAAGGATCCAAGAGTCAACCAATATAATCCATCACTTTAACAAAAGAGAAAAAAAACCATATTATCATCTAAATAGATTCATAAAATACATATATGCATAAAATACTCCCTTTTAAAATAAAAACCTTCAGCAAACTAAAAATATTTTTGATATATTTATGCAATGGACTATAGCACAGAAATAAAAGACAAATACAGCTATACATAAGAACATGAAAACAAAATGGCTAGTGAAGCTACATACAATGATTATATATATTTGATATCATTTACTAGAATTCAAATCTATGATAACAAGAATTAAAAGGACAGTTGCTTCTGGAAGAGTAGATTGACTTAAAGGGGCCACAGGGCAACTTCAGAGGTAATGGAAATATTTGTTGTGTTGAATTGGGTAATGGTTATATCTATAAAATTATCCAAATTACATTTTAGCTTTGGGAATTTTGTTGTATGACAATTATATTAATAATATACTGAAGGGCACCTGGGTGACTCAGTCAGTTAGGCATCCAACTCTTGATTTTGGCTCAGGTCATGATCTCACGGTTCATGGGATCAAGCCCCATGTCAGATTCTGCACTGACAACTCAGAGCCTGCTTGGGATTTTCTCTCTCCCTCTCTCTGCCCCTCCTTAGCACTCTCTCTCTCTCTCTCTCTCAAAATAAATAAACATTAAAAATAAAACACAACAAGGGAACCTGGGTGGATCAGTTGATTTAAGTGTCCAACTCTTGATTTCAGCTCAGGTCATGATCTCTAGGTTTGTGCTGTTCTGGCTCTGTGCTGTTCCTGTGGAGCCTGTTTGGGATTCTCTCTCCTTCTCTCTCTCTCAAATAAATAAAACACAAACATTTTTAAAAATAATATACTTAAAATAAAAATTAAAAAATGTTCTTCTTTACACACCAGTATTTCTTTTACTTTGGCTATGTCCTTTTCCTACTTTAATCATCTCCAACTTTTTAATTTGCTTTTCTTTTCAGATTTGTTTCTGTTATGATTGCAGGAAATCTTAACTGCACCTGCCCGTTTATTTTCACACTCCTGTAACACCCATCATGTCAATCTTTTAGCACTATGCATTGGGTTATCTGTTGTTAGTTTGGAAATATCATCCTCCCTTTCTAAATTCCCTACTACACTATAAAGGAGACAAGGACTACAATTCCCAGACTCCCCTCCAATATTTCCAAGCGAAAGCTGGTCAGTGAGTGGAATTCATGTGATTTTTGGAAACTGGAATAGAAAGGGAGCCCATTATTCTTGAGACCATTTGCAGAACAGTTGCAAAATTTATATATTTTAGGTGTGCTCTTGAGGAGTACACACATTGGTACTGCAACTTGAGATAGTGGGAGCCTTCCAATGACTTCCCTTGAGAATTATCCACTTGAGTCTTTGAGATGAATCTAATGTGCAGCCCAAGTGAGAACCAAAAATCTAGAATGTTGAAGTTGAAGTTTTCTGACAGACTAAATTGTTTTCCATGCCGTGAGCTCAAATTGTTAGTGGCAAGAGGCTTGGCTCTCCCATCTTCCTTCCAATGGTTGTAAAACCTTTATTAACACACTTTATACTTGGAATTCATAGAGGGCACTTTTGTCCTGAATGACCTCTAATTCCCACACTTAATAAATTTTTTGAAAATTATCTCTTTATATGTTCATCTCCTCTACTAACCTCTGTTACTGTACCCACGCAGTCATGGTTTCCCAAACTCTTGACCATTATAATAATTGAAATCCAATTGAATTCTAGTTGAATCTACGTTCTCAGAGAAATGAAACAGATTGGGCAGAGTTTACTAATTTGGATACCCAGTTGTGTGGGACTTGGGCAATCTGGAATTGAAGTTTTGGTTACACTCCAGAGTTTTCATCCCTTCCTGAAATATGAAACAGTGTAGAAGGATACCGACTTTTGCTCTCTGTCCATTTTGCCTCCCCCCAAAACACACGCACATACATCCCATAGCACAGGGAGCCAAAGTGCCACCTGGCATCTGGAATAACCTTCTGTGCTTCAGTGTTATCTACCAAATTTAGGAGGAGCAAGCAAAAACAGAAAATCTTAGTGATCTCCCAGCCTACTCTTTCCTAACCCCTATCAAGAAAATTTAGGCTTCATATCCTAAAAGCATCATTCTCTATCCTTGATGCACATTAGAATCATCTGAGGATTAAAAAAAAAAAAAAGTCCAAGCCCCATGCTCTGTCACTTTGATTTATTTGATCTGGGATGGGACTTGTGCACGACTAGTTCTAAAGTTTCCCAGGTGATCTAATACGCAGACGTGTTGAGAACCACTGTCTTAAAGGGAGAGGGTATCCAAAAGAGCTTCTCTTTTTAAAACTGTTTAATAAGGAAATTTCAAATTCACCTAAAATTAGAGAAAAAAAATGAAAATGGACTCCTATATAATGGGACCAAGATTTAGTAATTATAACTTTGCCATTAAAAAAAATGAGATATACTTGATATGTAATGTTTATTAGTTTCAGGTGCACAACATAACTGTTTGACATTTGTATATATTGTGAAATGATCATCACAGTAAAATCTAGTTAACATCCATCACCACACACAGTTACAAGCTTTTTCTTGTGATGAAAACTTTTAAAATTTACTTTTTTAGCAATTTTTAAATATGCATATACATAACTAGAAGTTTGTATCTTTTGAGTCCCTATTTCCACCCTCTTCCAACCTCTGGCCACCACTGATCTGTTTTCTGTATCTATGAGTTTGTTTGTTTGCTTGTTTGTGTTTCCTTATATTACACCTATTAAGTGAAATCATATGGTATTTATCTTTCTCTGTCTGACTTAGTTCACTTAGCTTAATGCCCTCAATGTCCATCATTTTGTTGCAAATTCTGTCACTTTTGCTCTCTGTTTTTCATGATGTACTCTAAAACATATATGTAATTTCTCTGTTACTTTAGTATGCACCACAAATATCTCAGCACTTTTTTCTCCCATGACCACAGTATCGTTATCATATCCCCAAATTATAGTGGTACCTTAATATCTATATTCCGTTCATATTTAAATTTCCTAAGTTGTTGCTGAAACATCCTTACACAGTAAGTTGTCGAATATTGTGTCTTTCAAATCTCTTTTAACCTAAAATATCACTTCCATCCCTTTATGTTTTATGTCATGAGGTTATTGGGAGACAATGGTCCAGTTACTTTTTGGATGTATCTAATGCATCCTGTTAGTGTCTTTACATACCTCTTTATCTTCCACATTTCATATAAAGAGAAATTTGGATGTATGGACTTGACTAAATTAAGATTTAAAAATTAGGTAAGAGGGGCACCTGGGTGGCATCAGTCGATTAAGTGTCCAACTCTTGATTTTGACTCAAGAGTTATGATCTCATGGTTGGTGAGATCAAGCCCCATGTTGGTCTCCATGTTGACAGCATTGAGCCTTCTGGGGATTCTCTCTCTCTCTTCTCTCTCTGTCACACTCTGCTCATGCTCTCTCTGTTTCTCAAAACAAATAAACTTAAAAAATTAGGCAAGAATAAGTTAATGATAAAGCTGTGCATGACATATTGTAACCCATTTATCTTATTTATCTTATTTGTCTTATTTATCTTTCTTAGTTGGATAAAATTAATTTGGGGTTTCAAGTTGTTATAGTCGAATTCTTCCATTACAAACCTTTATATTACCTCTGTTGACACTCTGGCCACTGTAAATATTCAGTTCCTAATCAATTTTTAATATAATGGTGTTAGCTTGAATACGTTATTTAGTAAGAACAGTAAAGTGTTGAATTTTAAAAGTCTTTTGCTGTATATTTATTGGACAGAGTTTTTTGTAAAGAAGAGCTTTTCCTTATCACTCATGGTTATGTGTTACCTTGAAATATATACTAGAAAGGGCAGAAAAAAATTCCAGATTAAAATCTTAGTGCAATAGCTACCTCCAAAAAGAATTCAGAGTTCTTTGACCTACTTTTGATTTATTTCAAACAATCTTCAAGCTATAATGAATAGTAGAAATTGAATCATTCTTAACTATTAGGATCTGAACTCTGAACAAACAAACAAACAAAAAAAAAAGAGGGTAAGTGGAGATTCCTATCCATTCCTTAGCCCAGACTTATTGCAAAGATGGCAAATATTTTCCATTTCCCCGAAACTTAGAGGAATTTTTACTAAACGTAATAACACAACAACTTAATTTAAAAAGACGAGGACAATGTAGAATTGACATTCTGATAAGAAGAGGAATGTCCTAGGAGAAACTGGAGGGGAGCCATGTTAGGAAACTGGAATAGGCATGGGAGAGATGTCAAATTGAACAAAAAATGAAAACAATACAGTCGGTATAGTAATAATGATTGTACTTATGCAACACATACATTGTATGAAGCTACATAACTTAACTAAAGCACTTATGGATGAAATAATATGATGCTTGGGATTTTCTTCAAAATAATTCAGTAGTTGGGGGGGGGCATACACTATGTGGGGTGACCCGAGATTGTACTTGTGTTGGTGTTGGTGAAGTGAAGTGTGCAGTACAAGAGGTTTTGTTAGACGATTCTCTCTACTTTTCTGTATTTAATTTTTTCATGAAACATCTGTGAATTCTTAATGATTTTCAATATACGGAAGGTCATATATAGTGTATATGTCACTTTGGAGTTAGCTATTTATTGTGAATCTGAGTTTTGATATGATTTTTAAAATATTTATGAAGTTTTAAGACTGCAAAACAATGGCTTGTTTCTATAGAAAAGCATTAAAATTTCTGTTGAGGTATTAAAATCTCTGTCACTATTTTTTCTATTCTTTGATAAGTATAGATGAAATGGGATCCCTTTGACTACTTTAATGGAGCAAGTTATTCAATCTGAAGGCAGACCTGGGAGCAGTAATTCTACTTAGGCTAATTGACAGGAGTATCTCATAATTATTAATGTTTTTAAAGTTAGGCTTACATGAAATAAAGTGTCAAAGTTATTAGCCTCATATCAATGGTCCTGTTCAGAAGAGAATTTTGAAATATGAGATCAAAGCAGAGATATTAATGTGCTATCAAGGAGTATATATGAAGACTGACTGTTGTTAAGTTGACATCTAGGTTCTAATTCAAATTGTGGCCAAAGCAAAGTTATTGAATGGCCTTGTTCTTTCAGAATGTAAAATTGAATTGTGTGTACAGAGTATTTTCATTTCTACATGTGATGGTTGCATAAAAAGATGTGAATTAGTGTCACACTTCACTAACAAAAGAATAGTCAGAGAATCCTGTGTTCAGCTTTATTTCTTAAAACAGCTGAGCTCTATCATATGGTATGTAATAAAGGCTTTCAGAGAAATAATGTTAAAGCATAGCATAGATGGCTTATTGCTTGACTCTTTTTTCGACATCAATCTATGTTTTTTTATTCTAAGTAATTAAATCAGTGTTTCCAATAGTTTATTCCATGAAAAAGAACTCCATTAGAGCCTCCGGATAAACACAGGGATAGGATCCTTTGGTTAAATAAGTATGGAAAACATATACACATTCTTTTGAAAACTTACAAAGCATGTGTACATTTCTGAGAAGATGACGAGAAAGACTTGGCCAAGCTTCATTTAATTCAACATTTCCCAAATATATCTAACTACAGAACTCTGTAGTTACATTTTACCTATCGTGGAACTCTTGTGGAACTAAAGTTGTTTTTCTTTCTTTTTAACAACACAGATGTATTATGCAAAAACTATCTCACATGCTCTGTGCTACTGTACTAGGTCCGGGAATTACAAAGGTGAAGTTATATACAACCACTGCCATTATCACATTTATAGTCTTGTGGGTAAATGAATCTTGTGTCTCCTCTGTCTATGGCTCTTACACAATGTCCTTATGTTATTATTTCTCAACCTGTGGGATGAAATAGATAGAGGATATTTCCAAATCATCTGGGGATATTTGCCAAAACACACATATTGATTCCTCTCACATCCAATGTTATTTTTCCCAATATTCAAATATATTTTCAAGAAAGAAAAAAATGGGCAATTAAATAATATCTACTTTGATTCTAAAATACATCCTCTCGTTTTATAGCTACTGTTCTAGTTGCAAGAAACCCTTCAACTTACCCATGATGCCAGTATTCTGTATGCTAAACTAGTAGTCATCTATTTCTTTCCCAATGCCTTGCTATTTTTTAACATCAGCCTGTATAGCCTTTGTTTTAATCCCTCTTTGATACTGATAATTGGTGGTCATGAGTTTTAATCAGATAGGAGAATTCCTCCTAATAGTTAGCTATTAAATCTCACTGCCAGTAAGCTTATTATAAAACACTCTATTAAGAAATGTGGATAGCTACTCTATGGAAAACATAATAGAAATGCAAAGAAGCTTAAGTCAGGGAAACACCTCTTGAAAGGCCTGCGGGGTTTACTTATGAACAGTTAGATGGAGTGAAAGACATTCATTCAATCAAGTACAAATGGAATCTGAGAATGGAGTAAGAATCATTGAGCACGAGTTCTCTCTGGAGAACTCTGCCACCTCCATGCAATGAGTAGAGCTTCTGAAATGATAGAACAGAATAAATAAAGTCACAGGAAATAGACATTTAGAATAAAGCTACACTTACAATATATTTGACTAGATCAGAACATGGTAGCAGCAGAAAAAAAAAAATTGGCAAGGTAATTTGGGATTAGATTGTAGAAAGAAAGATCAATATGTCAAAAGCAAAATTAAGATTAAGGCCCAAAAGGAGAAACATCGTGAATTTCCCCATTTTTCTCCTTTTACGAGTATTTTATTTATCATTGCCAAATCACTTGGCCTAAACTTATAAAATGCCTGACGAGCTCTACCTGGGAAAACAAAGACCATTCGAAGCCCTAGAACTCACATACAAATACTTCTTATTCTGAGAAATAAATCATATGGCATATTTATAATACCACAATTATAGAAATATCATTTTTTCTGTACTCTTTTGCTGAGTATATGTTTATCAAGCCTACTTTTTTACTTCAGAAATATTCCCTTTTTGGTAATGATGACCAGAAACTCTAGACAGCTGTCATCTGCTCAGGACTGAGCTGATTGCCTGGGTTACCACCTTTGATAAGTTGTGGATAAGTAGATACAGACAGCAATCCTTCAGCTCAGCCTTCTACCACTATTCTGGAAAAACCTCCAATTCGCCTCCCTGTTATAACAGCAACAGCATCTTTTGGAATATATTTGCATATGATTCAGGTGATGGGCTTTGAGAGATACACGAGCATGCCTGCAGCAGGGTGTGAGGGGTTTTCAAGAGATCCCTCTTTACCCTTAAGTATCGAATGTCCGAAAAGGTTCAATGTCAGAAAAAAATCTAGAAGCATCTGTTTTGTACCTATCTTGTAGCTGGAGAAGCACAGATGACAAGACTGTCAACTTGTCAGTTTTATGTGTACAAAAGAAATTTCAACTAAAAGTCAAGCTTAAAATGTCATCTTTTGTAAAAGCACCCCTTAGACTTCATTTTGAAAAAGGATGTATTTTTGCATTCTTGCCAAAATGCAATTACATGCACAGTTGCACAGGCAAATACATGGGAATATTTTCATAAGAGTAATTTACGGTAAACAAGTGCAATTAAAAACTGAGAAGGTTTTTCCTCCATGCAGTTATGTGACTAATAGGACAGCAAATGGTAGTACAGAGAATTTAGAGAGGACAGAAAGTGTTTGTCAGCACAATCACTGCACCTCGATGTCTCAGGGGGATCAGCATATTTGATTCCACCAATTTCTTAACCTAAATGGGGTCCCATTCAAGGCACAGAGGAAATAAAAAAGCAGAGAAGATATATTTACCAAAATATGAACTAGATTAATGTTTACAAAAAGGAGCTTGAGCTTCTGACTTGAAAGAATTTTCTGTAAGCAGAGTCCGGGTCCAGCAGGAGTTCTAATGGCTCTCTTATAGACACGTTCCTATCTCAGAGCAAAATATTCCCTAAGGAATCTCTGGTAAGTGGTTCTCTTGTTCACTAACTATTTTCCAGGAAAAGAATCCAGAAAAAAAACAAAAAACAAAAATCCGTAAGCAGTTGACATCCGTTTCTTCTTGTTTATTTTTCTGGGAAAATGGGAACTAGTAGCCTTTTTAACCTGCTAGTCCTTTCCAATGGGATAAAATCTTTGAAGCTCACTTAGCAATAGTTATATCTGGTATGGTTCTCTCTCACCTGTAATACGGTGACAAAAGAAAATACTCCAACAAAACTAACTGGAAAGTCTATGGATTCCAGCAGATATATGATGAGACAATGCAAATAAAGGACCGACATGAATGCAAATGCAAGAAAATGTATACATGTCTTTGAATATTGAT
Organism: Panthera uncia; assembly: GCF_023721935.1. NCBI lineage: Eukaryota > Metazoa > Chordata > Mammalia > Carnivora > Felidae > Panthera > Panthera uncia. The sequence continues at coordinate 25,843,772 of NC_064818.1, read as the reverse complement.
TATACATCCCTGGGGGGGGATTGCTCAAGGTTAGTATGCACATGTAAAAATTCACAGATGTCATTTTAAAAAGTGGACTTAATCTCTTTTCATGACTGTGATCATTGGGTATGCCTCAGTATGTAAGCATTATAGAGCCCCACTTCGACATTCCTACCTTTTCCATCGTCAATGTTAAGAATGTGAAGTCTAAAGACATATGTTAAAATGTGGGTGGGGAATGGGTCTTGTTTGTAAGGGAGGCAAAAACTCAACCTTGTGTAATAGGAGTAGTAAGGGCCATTTCTCCACAACCAACGCAAAGTAAAAATAAGCAAGGTGAGCCCTTGGTAAGGGATATCACCTCTAAGTCAGGATTCTGCTTTCTCTACAGATTTCATGCTACTTCTGAACATAACATGCAGAAGATTTATGTATGCATTTGGAAAGAAATGCATCAAACACAAGAAATAATAGTGGTTTAGAAAAGGCAATTAGAAATATGAGCACAATCTAAAAACATAAAAAAAAAGATCAAATTCCATGAGTCTTCATTGATTGGTGGCAAATTAAGGAGATTGCAAAATACAGATAATTCAGAATTCATAAAAGTTGACTCAGTTGAAATTGACAGGGAAATACAAAGTTAAGCAATGATATCAGCTAACATATAAATGTAAGATATGTGCTTTTAAAGAGAACATTGTATTAGAGTTCAAAGAAGAGACAAAGCAGTGGGTGTTGGCAGAATGCTTTGTATTTTCATAGAAAGTCAGAAAAGATGACAAGAGAAAGACTTCCCAGAACTGACAATAGTGAGTGCAAATAAGTTCCAGAATCTTGATCCAATTTTTATATTGGTTTTAGAATAACAATAGCATAAAAACATATTTATATATTGTGTGGAACAGGATAGAAGCATGCATGGTAAAGAGGACAGATGAGAGAAAACCCAGACTAAACCTTTCATCATAAAGTAAATACACTTGTTTGCTATGAAATCCAAATTTTAGGACAAAAAAAAATTGTATGAGTGTGAATTTCAACTATTAAAATAAATAGATAAATAAATTGAGGAATATTCTTTCTTGCTGGTTTTTGTTTCTCTATTGCTGTTACCTAGGATTGAATTTCTCAGTGTAGGTGTAGATAATGAAGACCAATGGTTGTACACCTGAAATCAACATTACAATGTATGTTAACTAACTGGAATTTGAATAGAAACTTAAAAAATACCTTATCCCCTCCCCCAAAGAGTAATAGTTTAATGTGCATAATTACCTGTTATATTTATTAACCCACAGGTTGTGGGGCTCCATCCCCAGAGTTTCTGATTTCAAAAGGTCTGGGTGGGGGCTGAAAATTATATTTCTAAGGTGTTTCCGGAAGATGTGGGTGTTGCTGGTGTTTGGACCACACTTTGAGAACTACTGGTTTAGTGGAATGTGTGTTAACATATAGTGAAAGTTTTCATTGACACATAAATTAAAGAACATTAAGAAGGTTTCTCTTCTGCAGTATTTATCAAAATATTTTATATGAAATGCACTTTTAAATAGTACCAAAAAGAATATTGCCCCCTGATGGAATGATACAGGCAAGGAAGACTTTGTTCAAGACTTGAAATTGGGGGGCACCTGGGTGACTGAGCCTCTTAAGTGTCCAACTCTTTGATATCAGCTGGGGTCTTGATCTCACAGTTTGTGAAATCAAGCCCCACAGAGGGCTCTGTGATGACAGCTCAGAGCCTGCTTGAGATTCTCTCTCTCCCTCTCTCTGCTCCCCTCCCCAAATAAGTAAACAAACTTTTAAAAAAAGAATTGAAATTGGGAAGAAAGATTTAACACAACTCTGTTGAAAGAAAAAGGTAGGAGTTTTAAGCACTGGAGGTAGCAGTGGAAAAGGATTAGATGATTTATGGAGGGAGATCGGTCGCTGTGGTGGGGCCATCTGTGTTTGCTAATAGTATTTATCTAAGTTAGGCTCTTATTGTCCACAGAAACCTGGAAGCAGGGAGTTTATCTTTTTTTTTTAAGTTCATTTATTTTGAAAGAGAGAGGATAGAGACAGAGAGAATCCCAGGCAGGCTCTGCAATGTCAGCACAGAGCCCAACATGGAGCCTGAACCCACAAACAGTGAGATCATGACCTGAGCTGAAACCAAGAGTCGGACACTTAACAGACTGAGCCACCCAGGTGCCCCTGGATTCTATATGTTTTGATAATTATGTTTCATAGGGATGGTTCCCCGATGCCTGAGCAAGACACTCCTGTGTTGTAACACTGGCAAGACACTGAGAGCTTTATATTCCAAAGTGACAGAGAGAGACTGACAGTAGCCTGTCTTGACAGTAAATGCTCTAACAGAGGTGAGATGCCTCTGGTCAGGAAGAAACCTGCCTAAAGTTTAGTCAAACCGAAGAGCACACTAAGGCCCTCTTGATCAGTATTCAAGATGAGAGTGTCACATGTGTTGCTCTCCAAACTTATTTGTCATAAAACTACTCTTTAAGGAGCACTTGTGGTCTTACGTTCTCTGAAGAATGAGTGCTGAGAAACATTGTTCTGTGAGAAAGTTTGTGCACAGAGCTGAAAAGTTCTGAGAGAATGCTGCTTCATCTATCTGTGCTGTTAATTGCCAGACCAAACTGTATATTCCTCCCAGTGGGAGCTGCATCAAGGGACAAATGGCACAATCAGGCCTCGAAGCCTAGAAGTAGGCAATACATAAGGTCGATGAATTTTGTAAAATCTGGTACTTATTTTTAGAACGCTAACACATCAATTAACTTTGATGTGAATGTGTTCCATATGCATATGGCAGTAGAGATACTTAGCATCTTGAGATGTATGCATGTATTTTTAGGTACATATGTGCCGTCAAAAGTAAGTGCTCGTGGCATCACATTCATATGCACAAATGCAACCTGGTCTTTACTCTTCCACATTCTTTATCTTTCTCCCCACTGTCTCACTTAACATAGAGGCAAGTAGAAATTTGTATCTTTGATGTAAGTTACTTTTCATTATTTATTTGGTCATGCTGTCCAAATATTATTCTCAGCTTATGATAAAACACTAGACAACCTAAAAAATGTATTTATCCTTTTTCCTTGATTTAAAAACATATTGTTTAGATGCATTGTAGTATAAGACCTAAAAATCAGCAGTGCCCAGCTACTACTCTCCAACTCCTTATTCTTACAGAGAAAAACACACATCTAATTGTTTGAAGAAGTATTTGCCACTATATTTATAAATTACATGCTTATACAATGTATTGATTTTTTAATTACACATGTTGCCTACCGACTCCCTAATATGTAAAATCATGGTTTGGCTCTCTCATCAACTCCCTCTGCATTAAAGTCATATGTTAGACATTCTCCAAAGGTACTTGTAACAAATTCTGGGGCTAATTTTGTGCAATCTATTTTCATCATTATCATGATATACATAATAATTCATAGTATTATTCACAACCGAGATGCCATGCTATGATTACATTTCCTTTCTTAGACATCTCCCTACTCTCCACCCAAGTTTAATTATTTAATTTGCCTATCAATCTTTCTCCCTAACTGAACTAAAAAGAAAAAAGGACTCTAAATCACCTTGCTATATGGTTAAACACTTCATGTGATTTATTGGGGGCAGGGTTTTCTTGAAAGCAGTTTTCCTGGACCATATCATCGTCCTGTTTCAATATGGGCTGGCTCTCTGAGACACCGATATGTAGTGATCACTTGAGCCTTACAACATCCTACAAATTCTTTTCTTTTTAGTTCTGTAATAGATATCTTCTTTCTGGGTTCCACATCTTCTTGGCTTATTCTCTCTTTGGTGAGACCTTCCTTCTGTAGCTTCTTTAGAAATTACCCAAGGGGTGTGTGTGTATATATATATATATATATATATATATAGTAGTTAATATACAACATTTATTAGTTTCAGGTGTACAACAGAGGGATTCAATAATTCCATATATTACTCCGTGCTCATCAAGATAAGTGTATGAGAAGTAAATATTTTGAGTTTAAGCAAGCATAAAAACATCTGACTTTTCTCTTCAGACTTAAATGATGGTTTGTGACCATTTCTTCTCTTTGGATATTTGAATGGAAAAATGGTGTTTTAAGAAAAAAGGCAAAGTAGGAAGTGACTGCATCATGGCTTCTACCGGATCGTTAGTGACACTTCACAACCTCTATTATGTTGTGTACTTGATAATACTCTGCAATCCTGGAAATATGTTTCCTAGGATCCCTGCCTACAGGGATCTGAGCTAGATTCCATTCACGATAGACAACCACAAGAGAAGTAGGGAGCAGAAAAGACACAGGAGCCATATTTTTGTTTCTTCAACAGAGGAGGCTAGAAGGTGGGCTTCACTGAATAGAAGAGTCTTCATCAGTACCTGGTTCATTCTCTACCAACATCCTTCTTTGCAGAAGTGAGAAGAGATTACACAAAAAGGGCCTGTTCAGTCATTGCAAGACCCTAGTTCTTGGGCATCTAACACAAGAACTGAGAGCTAGTGATGGCCTGCTCAACCTTTTCACCCCAGCCCTTCTCATGCTTTTATAGGTTTTTAATTCCCATTACCAAATGAGTTGATGACAGATAATTAGATGATAGATGATAGATAGATAGATAATTAGATGGATGATAGGCCACACATGCACATGTGTACGGGCACACACACACACACACACACACCAAAATCTCCCTTTTTGAAATACCTAGGGTGCTTCCTCTCTTAACCATGCACTCACTAATACCACATTTACCCTCAAAAAAAGACATAATTCTTAAAATGTGTGATCCTTATCTAGTTATAGTGGTGACAATTTAGAAATTAGTTTTGCTGTTATTGTTCTTTGTTTTTATTTTGTTTGTGTTTGTTTTTTAATGTAGAAGAGGGATTAGCAGAGTGAAATAAGACCAGAGAGTGGGGGGTTAGGGGGAGGTTAGGGAGATCTTTCAAGACTCTCATTTGTGGTGAAAAATTTGATTTGGGGAAAGCAGAAAAAAATTTACAAGAGAAAACAGAGAAGTTAATCTGTTCAAGAAAGCTGAGAGATCCAAGGGAGTAGGATAAAAAGGGATGGAGGTAGGGAACATGCAACAAAGAATGGGGTGAGACTGAGGAAAATATTGGGGGCTTGGAAAGTTAGATGGTTTTGCAGAACTGTGTAGTTTAGAACAAAGGGGAAAAAAGGACAAAGAAAGAAAAGGAGTTGCAAAAGTGTGTGAGTGAATAATTAATTAAAGTGCCTTAATGTTTTTGTAGAGATGTAAGTTTGGAATTCCTTTGAAAGATTATTCTTTCCATAATTTGACTATTGTTGATAATGCTGCTATAAACAAAGAGATAATGCTACTATTGACCAAAAAAGGGATAAAAACCCTTTTTATATACAGATGCATGTATCCCTTTGATCAGTATTTTTGCATCCTTTGGGTAAATACCTACCAGGGCAATTTCTGGGTCCTAGGGTAGTTCTATTTTCAACTTTTTGAAGACCCTCCATAGTGTTTACCAGAGTGGCTGCACCGGTTTGCATTCCCACCAACAGTGTAAAAGGATTTTACCTTTCTCCACATCTTCACCGACACATGTCGTCGCCGTGTTGTTAATTTTAGCCATTCTGACCTGTGTGAGGTGATATATCATTGTAGTTTTGATTTGTATTTCCCTGATGATGAGTGACGTTGAGCATCTTTTCAAGTACCTATTAGCCATTTGTATATCTTCTTTGGGGAAAAAAAGTCTATTCATGTCTTCTGTCCATTTTTTAAAATGGATTATTTGTTTTTAGGTGTTCAGTTTTATAAGTCCTTCATATATTTTGGATACTAACCCTTTATCAGATATGTCATCTGAAAATATCTTCTCCCTTTATGAAAGTTGTCTTTTTGTTTTGTCGATTGTTTCCTTCACTGTGAAGAAGCTGAATGCAAGAAACAAAAGAGATAAACAATGGGGGAAAAGAGAGGTAAACCAGCAAACAGATTCTTAACTATACAGAGCAACCTGAGGGTTGCTGGAGGGGAGGTGGGTTAAATGGGTGATGGGTATTAGGAGTGCACGTGTGATGAGCACTGGGTGTTGTATGTAAGTGACGCATCACTACATTCTATACCTGAATGTTATACTATAGCATGTCTCAATGTAGAATGGTACATTCTACACTGTATGTCAACTAACTGGAATTAAACACAAACTTGAAAAAACAAGATTATTTTTTAGTGCTGGCTATCAAGAGTCATTGTTTGTATGCAATGCTGACCAAAACTGGGTTTTCAATTTATATGCATTGTATTAATAATAAAAGGAAACAGGGCACCTGGTGGCTCGGTCAGTTGTACCTGACTTTGGCTCAGGTCATGATCTCATGGTTCATCAGTTCCAGCCTCACATCAGGCTCTCTGCTGTCAGCACAGAGCCAGCTTCTGATCATCTGTCTGTCTCTCTCTCTGCCCCTCCCCCACACATTCCCTCTCTTTGTCTCTCTCTCTCTCTCAAAAATAAATAAGCATTTAAAAAATAATAAATACAATAATAAAACGAAATAACCTGAGTTGACCAATGATGATCCACTCCTTTTTACCTTCTTTTGGAACTTTCTCCAGTTCTTGGGCAAATTATGGAAAAATACTCTTAAAATAAATATTTCCTTCAAAATATCTACAAGGAGAAATCCCCTGAGAGAACAGGGTTCTATTTATGAAGTTCCATCCCAGAGAAAAAAAAAATCCAGACAATAAATATAAAATTCTCTCATATCATTTATCCTCTCAAGGCTGGTGCCCAACCTCACCTTTCTCCCCCACAGCTGGCTTCCTAGAACACACAACAACAATAACAACAACAACAACAACAACAATCACATCCTTTTTTCTGAGATTTAAGTATATCTTGGGAACAAAATGCTCCTTCATTCTGATATGTTCTTTTAATGCGATTTTATGCTTTTCACACTTTTGAGTATAAAGGAGGAAATTATGTAATCAAAACAAATTATTAATACTAATACTAATACTAATACTGATGAAACCAACACCAGAAATTGACTTCTAATTTTAAACCCCTACTATATGTCAACTGTTATGGAATGTTCTCATGGACATTTTCTCCCTCTCAATGCCTTATCAATACTAAAAGACACAATTAGATTAGAATTTAAGAAAAGACATTTTAAACAAACATGCACTTACACATATACACAGTATGTGTTTGAAACTTTAGGAAGCTCCTATTCATGGATCCTCATACCATGTTCTTAGCAGCTAACGTACAGTTTCTAATAATCCCTTTCTTCGCAATTTCTTACCACCTCCTTTTGTCCCAGTGGTAGGAGATTTAATGTAGATTTAAGTTTCACATTGGGTCACAAATGAAAATGTTTTTATTATTGCATCCTTATTCTTTGGAATGTATTTTAGCTACAATTGTTCTGTAACTGTTCTGAGCCTTAGTTCCCGATTTTCACCTCAGACTTATATCTATGTTCTGCTATTTCTTCAAGCTTGAGATACCCTTCCTTCTTATCACTCATGTCTGTCTCATCTAGTGAGTGCAAGAAATTTTCAAAAACAATAGGACTGATTAAGTGGTAACAAAAATCACATTTTATGTTTTCATTGTATCTCTTGACATTTCCTTCTACCTACAAAGAAGAAAACAATCTAAGCTCTTTAGGATATATTATTTTTAGCAAGAAGACTAGAATAAATTGTATCAATCACACTCTTCTCCTACTTTCTATTGGTTACTATACATAGCAGAGTATACACTGTTGTATTAAACGTGCTGTGCTTTCAAAGCCCTTGATACTTCTGTGTATAGTACATAAGCTATGACTTACAGGGAGGGTCAATTCTCCTTTTCGGCAAAAGACACAAGGTTACATTTTGGAACTCGGGAGCTTTGCTACCTGCCGTCTGACTTCTTGCGGGCTGTCAGTACCTTTGATTTTAAATACACACAAAAAAGTATGTTATATCCTTGGGCTCTCCGAGCCCATATCCAAAGAAGTAAGAAGCAAAATGGAAAAACTGGAGAGGAGGAGGGTGAGAGAAAAGTTGTGCTTATATTCACTCAATTCTTTCCTATGAGTCCTCTTAAAAGAAAAGGAGAAAAGGACCAAAGAGCTCATCCATCAAACAAGTGCTTTCTCTTGGGATTTAATACTGCACCCTATACCCCCAAAGCTTTAAAGGTAATCTTCTTAGATTCACTCATGAGGCACTTGTGGTCAACCTCCATGTATGGCTCTGAAAAGTACAGAAAATAAGATTAGTCATTACGTTGGGCAAAGTACACCTCTCTCGTCAGTGTTCTGCAGTGTCAGTTCTCTCTGTTAGAAGTATTCTACTGCCTCATTTTTCACTTGCTGAGCTCCCACTATAATCTTCAGTTTTGAGTGGAACTATTATTATTGAGTAGCTGATAGTTCTTGCTAAATGATTGCTGAACATCTGCACGGTTTGCTTGTATCTTTATCACCAAATCAATTATTTGGCATAACTGATATAATTATTGACATATTAATACCTGCCACCCTTCTAAACTGTAGTTTCTAAGAAGGTTGAGATGCAAGATAATGGAGATATTAGACATGTAGGCTGTTTGCGATTAAGCTTTCTCAGTGCAAATCCAGATTTCTCACTGAAGACTTTTGGGTAACTTTGCGGAAATTACTAACCTTAAATTTCCTAAGTTTACTCACCGGAAATAGGATGTGCTTCACAACGTTGTTGACAGAATCAAAGGTGATAATTCATACAAGCCACTCACAGTGGTACACATGATGTGTATTGAGTCCCATATTCATTTTGTTATCTCAGCACCAGGCACATGCTAAGCATTTGAATATTTGTTGGAGATTATTTTAAATGTATTAACTTCTTTTAGAATGGCTAATGATATGATGTTAGACACCAAAATTCATTGGGCATAAAGGTCAGACAGTTTGTCCATTTGAGCATAGCACTTCAGTGACTGTATTTTCCACTTACGTATCTGTGTACTTGTATAACAACTCCAAGAGAAAAACTGATTTTCAGCAAGGAAGGTCAATACCAGAAGGAAATTTGACACCACACTGTGTGTGTTAGTCTGGGTGCCATTGGAAACAGGGCACACTCAAAGTGGGAAGTTCAGTGTAAATGTAATAATAAGAAGATTTAGGGCTCAGTTGGTTGAATGTCCAATTCTTGGTTTTAGCTCAGGTCATGATCTCATGGTTTGTGGGTTTGAGCCCCACATCAGGCTTTGTGTTGACTGCATTGAACCTGCCTGAGAATCTCTCCTTCCCTCTCTCCCTGTCCCCACCCCCTACCACTCCCACTTGTGTTCTCTCTCTCTCTCTCAAAATTAAATCAACATTAAAAAAATGAGAAGCTGATTTACAAAGGTATGAGCAGCATTTGGAAAAACTAATAGGGAATAATGAAGCATCTGAATCTGCTTACTACCATATTTCTAAAGGGACAAAGAAAGGAGACAAATACTAGAACCTGTAGACAGGAGCTGGACAAAAAGGGCGTCCTGGCAGGAGCTGTGGTTTGGCAAAAAGGGATCAAGAAGAATAATCACCCTGATCTTTTTTCTTGTCTTTTGATTTCATGCCAGTGCCTCTCAATGTCCAAACCGGAAAGAATCTTGAGATCAAGGAAATCCACTGATTATAAAATTCCCCATGAGTTAGCCTCTTAGAGTAATGAGTACAGTGAAGAATGGTGCAAATTGGATCTGGAGGCAAGTGGAGGCATGTATATATATATATATATATATATATATATATATATATATATATACATGTATCTGTGTACTTGTATATATATATACAAGTATATACAAGTATATAAAGTACTGTGTACTTTATATACACACACACACACACACATACATACATATATATATACATATATATACATACATATATATATACATATATATATATATACACACATAAGAAAAAGGAATAATAGATATTTTATATCATTATTAAACTCTGCTACATCGGAAACTTTTCTTATGCTCCTTCTCCTTCTCGCCACCCACTTTCTCTTAATATCTCTCTTCCTCTTCTTGGTAAATTTTCTTCGCATTTCACACTTATCCTAGCATGAAAATAAAATGTTAGACTGCACCTGGAACTTCTTCATGTCCTAATCCTTCGCCTAATTCATCGATTCATTTCTTTTCTTATCCGGTTTAGGGAACATGATGCATCGTTTCAATCAATTATTGTCAGCATCAATCCCTGAGCTTTCCTTTCTGCCACATCAGTCCTACTCAACTCCAACCCATTTTCCTCCATTTATTACTCAGGCTGTTGAGTGCTGCTAGAGAAAATCATACAGCCTTCCATATTGGTGCCGATCCAAATGTATGTGCGCCAATCTCAGTTGGGCATGTGGTGCCTTTCCGAATACCTCCTTCATATCTCCGTATCAGGTATGATAAGAGAACTTCTTAAGCTCCCCATTATTAATTTATCCACCAAGCCTGCTAAAAGGTGTTCTGCCCTCAGAAGAAACTAAGTGCTTTCAAAAAATATGTCACAGATTCCTGTTTTCATTTTTGTCTCTTTACTTGGATTCTGCGTGAAGTGGTACAATATTATTTGAAGGTGGGCTGTGAAATGCAAAGGTGGTAAACCCTATCAGTAACTACCAAGTACAACGTATGGCTAATAACAAGACATGCAGAAACGGTGGTGCTCTGGGGAAGGCTTAAAACTCTAAACGCGTACATTAGACGGGAAAAAAGAGTAATCTTAAAACATTGTTTGTAGCAAGAGAATAAGGAGACAAAACCGGTGCTTGAGGAGTCTGGTTCCTCATGAAAACCCTATGTGGGATCTCTGGGCTCAACCCCAGGCAGTTCCAAGGTTATGCCCGGCAGGCCCCGTGGGGAAGGCTGCCCTCCCCCAGCAGATGGACACGCAGCCACTCGCTGCAATTTTCCGAAGGAAGTTCCAAGTCAGTCGCTCCGCTTTCTCCCCATCCCCACCCGCAGCCATGCCCGTGGGGATTTCTGCATCCCTACTCCTAGACCATTTAATTGGAGGCTTCCTTCTCGCAGGCCTTGGCTGAGGTTCTTTTCTCCACTTTAAGTATCTTTCAAATCCAACCCCTTCCTTTTCTCTCTCCCCTCAACCCACGGTTCATAGAAAGGCAAGAGGCTTTGTTCAGATGTCCCTCAGCGGTCTGTGCAGCCTCACTTGGACCCTTGCCTGCGGCCATCCCCTGGCGGAAAAACGGAACGTTAAGGAGCTAGAGATTCTTTCAACCTCTCGCTTTCGCTGTCACAGTGAATGAATAAGGGCTTGATTAATCCTTCCGTCTGTCTTGTCCTGATTGCCCACCTCCACATGATTAACTCAATTATCGGAGAAACACGCTTGAAAACTTCAACACCATTCACGCTAAAAATCAGCGAAGTTGGAACAAGAGGGAATTTCCTCACTCTGCTAATACACGTCGATAAAAATACTATAACTAACATCACATTTAAGGAAAGCCTTCCTGTAAGATTTGTAAGATGAAAGGGAGCCAATTATGCCCACTTCTATTCAACACTGCATTGGTCTTAGTGCAATATAAACACACAAAGAAATTAGCAGGTATACAGATTGGACAGGAAGAAGTAAAATTATTTTGCAGATGACATGATTTCAAATGACAAAATCCTACAAAATTTGCGAGGTATTTATTAGAACAAGTAAAGATAGTAAGTTTCCAAGATGCAAAATCAATATACAATGACAAACCGTCAAAATTCATACGCTTCAAATGGTTATATTTTATTGTATACAATTATATATTAATAAAATCTATTTTAAAATTAAAAATAGATATTAACCCCACTAATAGAACGAGAAATTTTCCCATTGTTTTTGAAATTTCCAAGAGTTCTTTATGTTAAACTATTAGAATGTAAAACTTAGAGACGTTTAAGAAAGGGGACATCATATTTCTATATCCTAAAAGACCTCAACTATAAAATGGTCCATTGGCTTTCTCTTGAAATAAAAAAAAATGCACATATTATTTTAATATTTAATTTCATCTTGGGAAGTTTAAAAATGGAAAAAATGCAGTCTTAGAGGCAAAGATTTTGATTAAACCTTTAACTCTCATTGTGAATTTCTGTGGTTTCAAGCTTAGAAGTCATTAAGAGAACAGAAAAAAAAAGAATAGATAAATAATGTAGGAGAAAAAAATGAATAATATAAGAGACTAAAGACATAGTGGCCCGGGTCAGGTCAGGGCACACAGGGAACACCAAGAAGGTCAAAGTCATGGAGGAGCTGAACTTCACTTTCCTCTACCCTCAATAATAAGGTCCATAGCTGACCCAGGGCCTCTCAGAATCATTGTAGTTTTTCTACCCTGAAATACTTCTCATACAGTTTTTGTGAAAATGAGTTTTTCTTCTTTGCCTCTAAATAATATGTTCAGGCATCTTGAAAATTCAAATTCCACTTGAGCAGTGTTCTCACAAATGTCAAGTACCATTTCACTTCCTTTTCACTTCAAAGAAAATACAGCTCACATTATTGTAACCTTTCTTCATTCATTTAATACATGAATTGTTGCTTCTGAGCATATTTGAGTTCTCTGGCTGATATTTAGAAAGGACAATTAAAATTCGACATTGTCTTACCAAATCTATTATAGGAAAGTCAACTGCAGCCCATAAAGACTTGGGTCGTTTACTTAGGAATTTAAAACAATCCTAATTGGTTGTTGACCATACAATATCATATTCCTTTTTTTCCCCCCGAATTTTGGTATATTGTAACTTTTTTCAGAGTTGTATGAATAAGTAGCCAGTTAACATATCACTTTACAAGTGATAATATTTGACTTGGGACCACTCTAATCTTTCACTGGGCAATTCAGAAAGAAAACATCCCAAACACTGCTTCTCAAACATGAAGACAAATGCATGAAATGATTTAATCAAACAGATCTTTGCTTTACAATGACCATAAAAAATATATTACTGCTCAAACTTAATTTGTTTCTATTCATACTAAATCTTCTAATCCAAGCACTGTATTTTGGCAAAATGATCTGTTTGTTTTTGAATCTACAGTCTCTGAAAGTCATTCCCAGGGTAAGTCAGTGACAAAGGCAACTTTCTGTGCAATAAAGGGTCCAAAACATTCATGTTATACAGCATAATGCAGAAATATCTGTGCATTTCTAGTCTGCAGCAATTGTTAGAGTACCTCACTGGCTTAATTCTGTTTTGTGTTAAGTATATTAAAGTAAGAGGGTGTTAGTTTCAATTTCAAAAATAAACTGTTTCATTTGATTTATTGAGAGACATATTTGTTCAAATAGGCATGATAATTAAGTTCACAGAAATGGGGAACATTTCTAAATTACCAAATACTTATATAAACTTTAAAATATTTTTAATTATTTAGAATGTTGCCATAGTAACATTTGGCATAAGCAGAGTTTTTGTTTTTGTTTTGTGCTTTCTATTTCTTTTTCTCCCTCCCTCCCTTCTTTTCTTTTTCTTTCTTTCTTTCTTTCTTTCTTTCTTTCTTTCTTTCTTTCTTTTCTTTCTTTCTTTCTTTCTTTTCTTTCCTTCTTTCTTTTCCTGACATTGACCCCATTACAAAAACTGAGAAAATATGTTGGGGTGTTGTATTTTGCAATTTCAAACATTCAAAGCTGAGATATTTATATATTTTAATATGATATATTTTCTTAATATTATTTGAAAATGTACAAAGTTTAAAGAGATAATAAGCATCATCCCTTATGCAACAGCCTTTCCCAAGCATAGAAAAGGACAGTTAATACTATAGTACTATTAATACTATAATACTATTAATACTATAATACTATTAATACTATGTCTCCTTTATTAAATAAACACAAATTTTTAAAAATAGTCCTTATATATTAAGGCAGTTTTAGATTTGCAGAATTTTTGCCAAGTAGTACGCAGTTTCCAAATACCTGGAAACCATTACCCCCTACTGTTAACATCTTACATTAGAATGGTACATTTGTTACAATCAGTGAAGCGATATTGACATATTGTAATTAACCAATGTCTACACTTGATTCAAATTTACTTAATTTTCTCCTGCTATGCTTTTTCTCTCTCAGTATTGGATCTGGGATACCACATTATTTTTAGTCATCGTGTTTCTTCTTCAGGATTCTCTTGGTTACGAGTTTGTCAGATCCTTGTTTTGAGGACTTTGATAGTATGATGGGTCCTGGTCAGGCATTATGTAGAATGTCCCTGAATTGAAATCTGTCTCATGTTTCCCTAATTGTTAGACTGGAGTACAGAAGACACCATTTTCATCATATCATGTCAAAGGTACATACTATCAATATAACTTATACTTGTTGATGTTAACCTTGATCACCTGACTGAGGTAAAGTTTAGCAACGTTTTCCACTATAAAATTATTCTCTTTTCTCCTCTTTCCAGACTGTACTGTCTGGAAGGAAGTCGCTTTATGCAGCCACCATTTAAGGTGTGAAGATTTATGTTCCATTTCCCTGAGGGAGCAGTGTATATGATCATATGATTTTTCTTTTTAACAGTATTGATGTGGTTGCTAATGGTGTATAACTCTTTTTACACATTGTTGGATTCCATTTGTAATTTATTGTTGAGGATTTTTACATCTATGTCCACAAGAGATATTGTCTGTGGTTTTACTTTTCTGTAATGGTTTGATCTGGTTTTAATAGTACTAGGGTAGTGGTACTAGGGTAATACTGGCCTCATAGAATGACTTAGGAAGTGTTTTCTCTCCTTCTATTTTCGGGAACAGATTGTGGGGAGTGGATATCACTTCTTCCTTGAATGTTTGGTACAATCCAGCATGGAGCCATCTGGGCCTGGTGCTTTCTCTCTTGTAGATATGAGAAATTCAAGTTACATATTTCTACTTCTGTAAGTTTTGGTGGTTTATATGTTTGAAGGAATTGACACTTTATGTGTAATTTATCAAACTGATAGGCAGAGCTTTTTGTAGTATTCCTTTACTATTATTTTACTGACAGGGGGATCAGCAGTGATGATTCCTTTCATTCCTGATATTGGTAAGTCCTTTCTCTTTCTTGGGTAATTTGCCTCTATGTTTACCAATTTTATCTTTTCCAAGACTAGTTTTTTTATTTCATTGATTTCCTTTATTAATTCCTTGCTTTTAATTTCATTGATTTTTGCTCTACTGTTGTTAGTTATTTTCTTTTGCTTGATCTAGACTTGATTTCTTCTACTTTCTTTCTTCTGACTTGATTCTTCTAGTTTCCTAAAAGTTTTCCCAAGGTGGATTAAGATTATTTTTTAGGGGTGCCTGGGTGGCTCATTCAATTAAGTGTCCAACTCTTGATTTCTGCTCAGATCATGATCTCAAAGTCAGGTTTGTGAGTTCAAGCCCTGTGTCGGGCTCTGTGCTGACCATGTGGAGCGTGTCTGGGATTTTCAGTCTCCCTCTCTCTCTGCTCCTCCCTGTCTCTCTCTCTCAAAAATAAATAAATATTTTTTAAAATATTGTGTTTTAGATCATTCTTGTTTCCTGATATTCATGTAGTGCTATAAATTCCCTTTTAGTCACTGCTTTCACTACTTCCCACACATTATGCTAAGTTGTAGTTTCATTTTCATTTAGTTAAAAATATTTTTATTTCTTTTGAGATTTTTCCCCATGTGTTATTTAGAAGCGTGTTGTTAAATTTTCAAGTAATTGGATACTTTTCAGCTATTTTTTGTTATTAATTTTCCACATAGTTCCATTTTGATCTAAGAACATACCTTATATGATTTCTGTTTTTCAAATAGGTTAAATGTGTTTTATAGCTCAGGAGTGATATATCTTCTTAAACATCCATGTTTCTTAAGGAGAAAACATGTTTTGCAGTTGGATTAAGTATTTTATAAATGTCAACTAGATCAAGTTGACTTATGGTACCGTTCAAGTCAACTGTACCTTTACTAGTTTTCTGTTTGATGAATCAACTGCTAAAACCATAATAAAGATTTTAACACCTAAGTATTTTATTTTATTTTGCTATTATGGTTTCACATGAAAAATTTTAATGTTTTATTTTAATTTCTATTCTTATTCTTATCCTCTTGACTTTTTCAAGATTCTTTGTGATTTTCTAAAATGTAAATATGATAAACATATGTTTACTTCATTGTAGTTTTTATCTTGTTTGTTGTTTTCTGAGTTTCCTACCTCTGTGATTTGCAATTTTAAAATTGTGTAGTTACTGGTCAATATCACTTCCAATATTTCTCTTGCTTGTTCTTTATTTTCTTCCTGATATTCATGTTTTCATATGTTGCACATTTTGAACTTTATCCACAGTTCTTGGATACTCTGTTCTGTTTTGCTTTTTAGCCATATTTTTTCTTCCTGATTCTTTCTTCAGTCATGTCCAGTCTACTAATGAACTCATCAAAGACATTTTTCATTTCTGTTAGGATATTTTACTTTTAACATTTCCTTTTGTTTTTGTTGTTGTTGTAATGATGGAGTGACTATTTCTTTGGAGCTAAAACTGCCGCATAAATATATGCATTTTAAAGTTTGTTTATCTATCTATTTATGTATCTATCTAGAGAAAGGGTGAGCAGGGCAGGGGCAGGGAGAGAGGGAGAGAGAATCCCAAGCAGGCTCTGGATATCAGTGCAGAGCCTAATACGGGGCTCAATTCCACAAACTTTGAGATCACAACCTGAGCCAAAATTAAGAGTTGGATGCCTAACCGAATGAGCCACCCAGCCACGCACCCATCATAAATATTTTTAGTTGTTAAAATGGCTCATCTAATTGTAGTTTGTTTCATTTGTTTATTTTAAGCATTTTTTAATTAGTGGATATAAAGCAGAGATCAACAGTATTTTTTTTAATCTAGTGACCTAAATCCTTTTAATTCAAATTACTGTGTCCATGTTTATGCATGTTATTGCTTTGATATCTAAAACCATATTGCCTTTCCAAAAACTTCCTTAGTATGGGCTTCTCTAAGAATAAGTAAAAGTGCCCTTTTACTATTGTACTTTTTGAACACTGCATATTGTCATTTAAAAATTGACATTTCCAAACTGAAATATCTTTAATTGAATTTGTTTTATTTACAAAAATATTGGAGAACATGTATATACATTTATATTTGTGTTAGCTATTTATATCTTTCTTCTTGACACTGATTATGACTTTACCCATCAATAGATTGATATCTTAAAAAGCTGTCAATTTATATGCATGGAGAATATTGATCCTTTGTTATCTTTCTTGAAATTATTTTAAGAATATGTTATTTGCCTTTAATTTTTGGTATGTTTAATATGAAATATATTAGTTTTGAGTGTTGTATATTCAACTATGCCCAATACCTCTGTTTGAAATTTCTTCCATTAAAGATCAAGTGGTTCCTCCCAATTTCGATTAATGGTTTTGTAATGTTAATAGCACTTGTGATACATATATCTGTGAACTTTCCAGACTGTCTTCACCATTTCAACAATTCTCATGCCACTGGAACCTCACTGGGGACAGTTTGCTAGTATTTTCATGCTCCTTAATAGTTTCCATCCTATTGACACCACCTGCTACTGTTCTTGGTGATACAATTTGCAGTTAGCAGTACCATGAGAAATGTCTTTATACCCTGAATTATAACCACTGGCGTTTACTTTGTTACTATCACGTTAAGAATAAGAATCGGGGCACCTGGGTGGCTCAGTCGGTTGAGCCTCTGACTTTGGCTCAGGTCATGATCTCACGATTCGTGGGTTCGAGCCCCGCGTCGGGTTCTGTGCTGACAGCTCAGAGCCTGGAGCCTGCTTCAGATTCTGTGTCTCCCTCTCTCTCTGACCCTCCCCCATTCATGCTCTGTCTGTCTCTGTCTCAAAAATGAATAAACGTTAAAAAAAAAAGAATAAGAATCAACACGCAGGATCATAGTGTGCATGGCTTTATTCTCTCATCTAAGAAATGACATACTCTTCTCTGGAATTCCCGCCTATTCTGCAACTGACTCAGACAGAGAGCACTAAGACAAAAATCTTACTTCTGGTGACCATTTTTTCATGTCTTATTGTCTTAGTCTGTAGAAATAGTTTGATTAATAGAACTGGAGTTTAGTATTCTATAGCAAAATATTTTTATTCCCATGATACACTGATATATGTTAGGAAAATTTTACGTGACCATAAAATAATAGCCCTCTTGCAACCATCACTTTTTATAACAGATGAACATAGAGTGTCAAATACTGATCATTGAAAAGAGCCAAATGTGTAGAATATTCCACCTCTTAATGTATTAAAAATGTATACCAGATATTTGTACATGTGAAGCTACCCATTTCTCAACATTACTTTGTACATTTGGGGAAATCTTCTTTACCTGGTCCACTTGCTGCAACAAGTGAAAAGAAGGTCGCATGGGTGGCTCAGTCGATTGAACATCTGACTCTGGATTTTGGCTCAGGTCATGATCCCAGGGTCATGGGATCAAGTCCCATGTACAGATTGGTTCTGAGCTTCCTTAAGATTCTCTCTCTCACCCCCTGTGCCCTTCTCCCTCATTGTGTGCTCTCTCTTGCAACTGAAAAATTTAAAAAAATAATAATTAATTTTAAAAAAAGTGAAAGGAGGCAAAATATTTCTGATCCCTGCCCCCCATCAAGCTGGGTCAGCTGGAGACATGAATTCTTCAGAATTGAGTCAAAAGCATAGGAACAAATGTGAAATTATCCACATCAATGTCTAAAGTGTGTCACTGGCAATAATACAGACAGGGTTGATGGAGTCTGTTTATATTTCAGACCTGATTAGCTAGTCTTCATGTGATTCTGTGAGATCTGATGTTCTTCCAAAAAGTTTCTCTTATGCTAAAGCAAATCAAGTCAATTTCTGATGATTACAAAAGAGCAGTCTGTTTATATGGAAAGATACATTGGTATCTACTTGATAGCTTGTATCAGAAATCGCACTCCAAAGGATAATAACATCTTTTATTATTTTTTCTTTAATATCAAAGAAGAAAAAATGGTTTCTTAACACTATGAAATTAAAAATTATTTTCGTGGCTGCACACCAAGAAGAAAACATGTTATGAACCTCTACTCTTTTAGATGATATTTTATATTTCTCTTTTGCTAGATAATGATATCATCTACATTCTCTTTAATCCCTCAAATTATTAACTTTTAGTTTACAAAAGAAAGAATTCAACTTACATAAATAAAAATACATTTACTGGCCAACACTGTTAGAATCACATTATCTTTGCTCAAGAAAATATAATCTTAAATGACATTTTGAACCAAAGATTTTTTGCAGAATATTTGCTATGGTTTATTTTATTTGACCAAAACATATGCCACAAAAGATTATTATAAGATTACTTTGCACATTTATTTTAAGAACCTATGTAAAACTGAGCTTTTTCCCTGGGATTCAATATGCATATGTATCCTAAGAAGAACATATGGAGATTAATTTGTGGTTTTGCCAAGTTTTTTCGAAATCAAAATTTCACAGTACTGAGAGCCAGTGAAGAGCTCTACATTTAAAACATAAATGTGAAATTATATTATTCTCCTAATCATGTAAAAATATTTACTGTTATTTTTCCTTGGAGATAAATGTAAGATGTGGTCCATACCATTAAGGAGCTCACAATGTAGTAGGACAGAATTTTCAAGAACTAAGAATTATCAGTAAATGTTTCACTGAGGAGGTAGACTTGCACTGAATCTTATTAAATGGTTTCTGAGGGAACACAAAAACGAGAGGAGTCCAAGTTCAGAGAAAGACAATAAGCAAAAGCATGAAAATATGAAAGAACAAAGCATTTTCAGGGAATTACAGGTATGATGACTGAGGGTAAAGTATAATGGGAATAACAGTGAGAAATAATGTAATAAGGCAGTGGTTTTACATTTTGTTGGATATTAGATTCTACTAATAATCCAAAGGAAGCCATTTTGAGAAATGACCTCGCACTATTTTGTTAAGAAATTTTTGGTGATATTATGTCCACCCATGGACTCAAGATCGAAGATACAGGGCTTCTTATATTTACTTTTTACCCTATATGCATTATTAGATATGAGTGATTTAAATGGGATGAGGGGCTAGTATGATGTCATTGTGCATCCATTATCAGTGGTGCAAGCTTTTGCCAACATTATTTCCTAGGTTACTGCTTCTTGTGAGATTGGGAATTGTTACTTCATGTTGTCTTGCTACCATTTCTGTTATAGATAACCTTTGCCCTATTGCAATTCCCAAATTGGGCTGACTTCTATTATTGATCATCATTAATACTTCCTCCCTAGTCATTGGACTAGGATAATGTTCTCTTCTTTGTATTATTGATCTTGGACTTCTAGCTTCCAGAACTATGATAAAATATATTTCTATTGTTTAAGCTACCCAGTATGTGGCATTTTTATGTTGGCCACAGCTGACTAATATAGGACACTTGGTATTTCTAGCCCCAACAGAAACCTTGTAGAGCAGATAAAGTACCAACTTGTGCCATGCAAAGATAGCAGAGTCATGAGAAAAAAAAAACACATTACTTTTGTGGTAAGGTCCTAAGTTTTGGGGTAGTTTTTCATGCAGTGATAGATGACTGAAACAAAAGTAAAATCTACCCTGATCCGTAGGGGTGTTTGTTGATAAAATGACACTGACAAACATTTCTTATTCATGCACCATCACCAAGATCTGGGTCTTCATGAATATCTCAATACATCCTCCTACTCCCACACTTTACCATAGTCGCTCCCTATTCAAATAAATACATTTGACAGTGTCATAAATTATAATAATTTATTTGTACTACCCTTGCATTTTGGGGGGGATAATGCCTTGTTAAGGGGGATAAAGTATTAATTTTAATAACTGTTGAATATTACTTATTAATATTTTATTTATGCATTTTTCTTCAATTTGATAAATGAAATTGGTATATACTTTTCTTCTAGGGGTAAACATTAATCATTGTATTAGCAACATAACTTAGCATCATAGAATGAATCAGTTTTCTAAATTTTTTTTCTGTATCATGGAACACATTGAAGAGTATATTAACTACATATTCCCTGAGTACTACAGACAGGCCTTTGACTGTTTTGTATTCAAGTATAATTAACATACAATGTCTTATTAGCTTCAGGTATAAAATACAATTATTTAACAATTCTATACATTTCTCAGTGCTCATCAAGATAAGTGTACACTTAGTCACCTTCATCTATGTCACCCATAACCTCATTTATCACTCCAATGACAAATACCAGTTCTCTGTATTTAATAGTCTGGTTTTTTTGCTCTTTTTTTCATTGTTTGTTTCTTAAATTCCATACATAAGTGAGATCATATGGTATTTGTCTTTCTCTGACTGACTTATTTCACTAAGCATTATATCTGCTAGTCCATCCATGTTGTTGCAAATAAAAATATCCCATTTTTTATGGCTGAGTAATAGTCCATGTTTTATGTATACCACATCTTCTTGATCCATTCATCTGTGGATGGACACTTAGGTTTCATCCATATTTTGGCCATTGTAAATAATATTGCTTAAACAAACTTAAGGGTGCATATATGTTTTCAAATCAGTGTTTTCATTTTTGGGGGGTAAATTCTCAGTAGTGGAATAATTGACTTATATGGTAATTCTATTTTTAATTTTTTTTAATTTAAAAATATTTATTTATTTTTGAGAGAGAAAGAGACAGAGTATAAGCAGGGGGAGGAGCAGAGAGGGAAATACAGAATATGAAGGAGCCTGCAGTCTCCGAGCTGTCAGCACAGAGTCTGATGGGGATTGAACCCACGAACTGTGAGATCGTGACCTGAGCTGAAGTCAGATGCTTCACTCACTAAGCAACCCAGGTGCCCCTCTTTTTAATTGTTTGAGGAACCTCCATACTTATCTCCATGGTGGCTGATTCAGCTTGCATTGCCACCAATAGTGTAAAAGCATTGCTTTTTCTCCATGACTGTCAACACATTTTACTTTTTATGTTTTTGATTTTAGCCATTTTAGCAGGTGTAATATCTCATTGTGGTTTTGATTTGCATTTCCCTGATAGTGAAGTTGACCATATTTTCATCTGTCTGCTGTTCCTCTGTATGTCTTCTTTGGAAAAATGTTTAGTATGTCTTCTGCTCATTTTTAATTAGATTTGTTGTTGTTGTTGTTGAGTTGTATAGTGTCTTTATATATTTTGGATATTAACTCCTTATCATAATTAAATTTTTTAATGTTAATTTATTTTTGAGAGAGACAGACAGAGTGAGAGTGGAGAAGGGGAAGAGAGAGAGGGAGACACAGAATCTGAAGGAGGCTCCAGGCTCTGAGTTGTCAGCACAGAGCCCAACGCAGAACTTGAACTCACGAACCCGGAGATCATGACCTGAGCTGAAGTTGGACAGTTAACCAACTAAGCCACCCAGGTGCCCCATATTAACCCTTTATTGTACATATTATTTGCAAATATCTTCTCCTATTCAGTAGGCTGCCCTTTTGCTGTGTTGATTGTTTCCTTCTTGTATGCAAGAGCTATAATTTTAGGATAGTCCTAATAGTTTAGTTTTGCTTTTATTTCCCTTGCCAGAGGAGACATATCTAGAAAAATGTTTCTATGGCTGATGTCAAAGAAATTACTGCCTGTGTTTTCTTTTTCTAGGAATTTTATGATTTTGGGTATCACATTTAGGTCTTTAATCCATTTTGACTTTATTTTTGTATATAGTGTAAGAAAGTGGTCTAGTTTCATTCTTTTGCATGTAGCTCTTTAATTTTTCCAACATAATTTGTTCAAGAGATTGACTTTTTTAAAAAAATATATATATTTACTTATGTTTTGAGAGAGAGAGAGAGAGAGAGAGAGAGCTAAAGTGAGCAAGTATGTGAATGGGAGAGGGGCAGAGAGAGAAGGAGAGTAAATCTTAAGCAGTCTCCATGCTAGGTGTGGAGCCTGACACGGGGCTCAGTGTCACAATTGTGAGATCGTGATGTGAGCCAAAAATCAAGGGTCGGACGTTTAAGCGACTGAGCCAACCCAGGTGGCCCAAAGAGACTGTTGGTCATATATTAACTGATCATATAATTGTGAGTTTATTTCTGGGCTTTGTATTCTGTTCCATTAATCTATGTACCTATTTTTTGTGCCAGCACCATACTGTTTTGATTACTGCAGCTTTGCAGTATACCTTAAACTCTGGAATTATGATACCTCTATTTTGTTCTGTTTTTTTTTTTTTTTTCAAGATTACTTTGGTTATTTGAGATCTTTTGTGATTCCATACCAATTTTAGTATTATTTTTTCTAGTTCTGTGAGAATGGCTGTTGTTATTTTGATAGGGTTTGCGTTAAACCTGTAGGTTCCTTCTCCTGATAAACAAAGGGTATCTATTTTCTTGTGTCATATTCAGTTTCTTTCATCATATTTTATAGTTTTTGAAGTATAGATCTTGCACCAAAATTTGGTTAATTTAATTCCTAGGTATTTATTATTTTTGATGCAGTTGTAAATGTGATGGTTTCTTAATTTCTCTTTATACTGTTTCATTATTATTTTATAGAAATGCAACCGATCTCTGTATATTAATTTAGTTACTTTACTGATTGTGCCTTTACTTGATCCATTTATCAGCTCTAGTATTTTTTGGTGGCATGTTTAGGGTTTTCTATATTTAGTATCATGTCATCTGTTAATAATGAAAGTTTTATTTCTTCCTTACAAATTTGGATGATTTTTATTTCTTTTTCTTTTCTGATTGCTGTGGCTACGACTTCCAGTACTTTGTTGAATGAAAGTAGTGAGAGTGGACATCCTTGTCTTGTTCCTGATCTTAGATGAAGAACCTTCATTTTTTCACCATTAACTATTATGTTAGCTGTGTTTTTTTTTTAATAAGGACTTTATTATGTTGAGGTATGTTGTCTTTCAACCCACTTGAGAGTATTTATCATTAGTCAGTGTTGTACTTTGCCAAATGTTTTTCTGCATCCATTCAAATGATAACATGGTTTTATCTTTTCTTATGTTAATGTGATGTATCACGTTGATTAATTTCCAAATATTGAACAACATTTGCATCCCAGGAATAAATCCCACTTGATTGTATTGGATGATTTCTAAGTGCATTATTGGATTCAGTTTGCAAATATGTTGTCGAGGATTTTTATATCAATTTTCATCAGAGATATTGGTCTGTAGTTTTCTTTTTTTGTAGTGTCTTTATCTGGTTTTGGTATAAGGGTAATGCTGGCCTTGTAGAATAAATTTGGAAGCTTTCTTTCCTCTTCAATTTTTTTGGAAGAGTTTGAGAAGAATAGGTATTAACTTTTTTTAAGTGTTGGTAAAATTAATCTGTGAAGCCATTTGGTTTGTTTTTGGGTTTGTTTGTTTTTTTGATTACTGATTCAATTCTTCTGCTAGTACTTGGTCTGTTCAAATTCTCTATTTTTTCCTAATTTAGTTTTGGAAGGTTATATGTTTCTAGGAATTCATCCATTTCTTTTAAGTTGTTAAATGTTGGCATATAGTTTTCATAATATCCTCTTAAAATTGTTTATATTTCTGTGGTGTTGATTCTTATTTCCTTCTGTCATTTCTCATTTTATTTATTTCGGTTTTCTCTCCCTTCCTCTCTCTCTCCTTCTCTCTCTCTCTGTCTCTCTCTGTCTCTTTTGATGAGTCTGGCTAAAGGTTTATTAAATTTTGTGACCTTTTCAAAGAACCAGCTCCTGGTTTCATTGATCTGCTCTGTTTTTTTTTTTTTTTTTTTTTTTTTTTTTTTTTTTTTTTTTTTTTT